>NW_026922557.1:0-19783 GCF_032062105.1 Saccostrea cuccullata
TATAAATGTAAATGGTAAATAAATGCATTTTTTAAATTTTGTTTTTTTCATTCGTTTATCGATTGGATATATCCCAGTGAATTTGAATGAAAGACACCTAGCTGACAGTTTGCCACGTCTGCTTCGTAATTTTGATGTTTTGTCTGTCTGTAGACGATAAAGGTTTTATAGGTCAATAAACAACTTAAATCTATGTTTATGTCTCCCAACTTATTCGGTACTCAAGAGCTTGCATTGAGTACCGTCCGATGAATTTTTAAAATGAGACTTACTGATAAGTTGATCTTAACCCTCTTACTGCCAGAGGGGTCATATATGGGCTCTACCCACTGGCTGCCACAGGGGTCATATATGTCCCATCAAATATATTTTTTTTATTAAGTTTTGATCTTTTCAAGATTTAAGTTCATTAATTACGTATTTATTCTTAAGCATTTATTTGCTTAAAATTATAAAATTGTATCTTGTCCGTGGGCATAATAATACTGAAGTGGGCCTAGGCTACAACTGTAATACGTTGACGACGTCAAACTCGCATTGATGACGTCAAAAACGTCACAATAGGCAATGGTCTATTCAAGGACTTGACAAGTTATAAAGATAATGAATGAAACAACTATTGAACTCTCTTTCCTATTTAATAACTATAGATTCACTTTGAGAACTGCAATGTGTTTAAAAAATTATAAATTAAAATGAATATTAGCGAGATATATCATACTATATTTCAAGAGAAGACTTGAAATCTATCTTTGTTAGCAAAAAAAAAAAAAGTATCATTGCTTGCAAAGTATGGTCAGAATACTAGCATTGTCTTTTTTCCCCATAGAAGCACAAATGAAATTTTAGATGCTTCCCTTTCGTGTTCTTGAGGGGCTGAACATTTGATCCCCGGGGAGGAGGGGGATAAGAACTTGGAATAAAACACTTTGCCTTTGAAAATTTTTCATGTTAGTGATTAATATTCTCTTCTTCACTTATGGTAATTATGGAAAGTTTTCTAGAAGAAAAAAAAGATTAAAAAAAAATAAATTAAAAAAACTGTCCCTTAAAAATATATATTCTGTCCAAGAAAATCATACTTCAACACGCCCCAAACCTTGGGAAATTTAGTTTTCAAAAGTACGTTTCATAAATATTATAAATAACTCGTTTCAATTCATGACTGACTGAAATTTTGAATTGAAGTCTAGGATTGCTTAATGATGGAGGCCAGAACAGGAAAATTAGATTATGAATATTTATCTGATTAGAAATAAATCAGAAAACATTTATGTTTATTTTGTTAAAAAAAAATCTACTCTTTCCCTTGCGTGGGATGCAAAAATAAAAAAAAAATGGATCGAAAAGTAGGAAAACCAAATCACGAGTACTACAAGTGGATCTTATGACCTATGGACATCGATTTAATAAAAAGACAAAAAGTTTATGTTTTGAAATTGTTCATCTTCAATAAATTATTGATTATCATGAAGAAAAAGAGAAAAGATTTCGCCGCACCGACCACGGTAACATATACATGTATAGGTGAATCCGTTTCTGTGTGACGCTTCCTGATTTCTTTAGCTCCGATATAAGACAATATTTCCAAGTTTTTTATATATTAGTCACTGTGGATTAGCTACTATTTGTAAGCGCGTATGTCAAAGCATTCAAATTAACACACACACACCCTCCCCCTCTTAAAAAAGACATTAAAAAAAGAGAAAAAAGGGGGAAATGTATTTCAATACATTTGTTTCAGTATATTCAAATATGAATTTGCTGTAGATGTTTATTTCAGTAGTATAACTGGGCAAAGGTAATGTGGAAGCTTTTCTGACTCAAGCAAAGGGGTCTGGAGCAGCATTAACACCCCAAAGCGGGGGGGGGGGGGTATTCAACAGAAATTGACAACTTTTAGGAGTTGCCCACTTATGCTACTGAAATAAACACCTACAGCCACCCTGTATATTTATTTTTTTTTAACACTTCCTGCAAGTAAATTTAATTATAAAGATTAAAATTTTCAACTATTCCAGTTATACTTGTTCACACATGTAAATACGCGTAAGCTGTGTGTTTCTTTAATTCCACATATTCCCGAAATTTTCTACAGTATTTTTCAGAAGTGCTTTGGGATTTCGTTTTCAAAAATACCCTGCTTAAAATCTGCAAGCAATTGGCAAAATTTGACGACAATCATGTAGATTTCTAAAATTTGGTCCATCGTAAATCACATCCCTAAAAGATAATAAATCTATTTTCATATCATGGCATAAGAAGGCACATACAGTAATGAATTTTATTTTTTTTTAAATTTTTTTTTTTATTTAAATACTGCCGAGCATTTCAGTTTAAAATCTATAGAAAGCAATGTAAGTGTGCGTGTGTGGGAGGGGGGGGCGCAAATATTTTATGGGAGGACTATCAAATAGAAACTACAATGTACTTACAAGTATCAAGCTAAGAAATAATCCTCAGGGACGTAGCAACCGGGGGGGGGGGGGGGCAGCCCCCCCCCACTTTTTGCCAACAATACTTTTATTATTGAAAATGTTCATTGAAAGGCTGCTTGCCCCCCGCCCCCCCACTTTATAGTAAAGTAAAGTAATATGAAGGAAATATAGTATTGTAAGCTTTAAAAAACGGATATTGAAAGGAAGTTTGCATTGAAAAAGGTTGGCCACTACCCCCCCCCCCCCCCCCTCTGGTAAGTAAAAAAAAAATTTCTGTGGCTGCCCCCCCCCCCCCCCCCACTTTCAAAATCGATGCTACGTGCCTGATCCTACAGACGTATTTAATTTATCACTAAGGGAGCCCAAGCTTAAAATGAGCATATACTTATTATATGTTTTACACGGTTTAATACATATCGACAAAATTGGGGGAGGGGTACGGTCCCTCAAGCCTCCCCTTCCGGTTCCTACGGCCATAACAAAGATCAACTTTATATGCATCTGGAACAATTTCCAAAATAAACAGAATGTTCCGAAAATAAAAATTCATTGGTGTTTAGAACTTCTTTAGTTTTATTTAGGTTAAAGATATGTATGCCGTGTTAAACAGTATTTTTGCACAGGTGAGACCGAACAAAAATTTCTGGAGTATGATAAGCTACCAAAAATGAAGCATTCTTGCAAATTCGACGAAATTTTATTCGGTATTAACAAAGTACTGGTCAGGAAAAGAGCACGATATTCTAATGCATATTTATAAAGGACTGACGTTTATCCTGGATCTGCGCATGTGCGCGGGAAAAGCGTCGCGAGAATCATCAGGTCGAGGAAAATATTTTTTGTGACGTCTGTTCAGTGAGGGACACAAATAGACCAATCAGCTCAATGAGTTGCATTTAATGCATTTATGGGTTACTACATAAAATACTACATGTGTTTTTCAAAAAGGCTAGTTTTTTAAATCGCTCCCAGAAAGACTTGATGCATTATGTACATTATTATCTACTAATCCCATGCTCATATTTGCATACAAAATGATTATCGATGAAAATTAAAGTTTTCCCCACTCCATTGTACAGGTCCGTTTATTTAGAGTTTCCCCGTGCTGTACGGCTAGTGGACATTTTCGGTTGGGTGAACATTTACGGATCTTCAGTGTGGAGCGCATTATGCGCAAAAAATATTTTATGTCAAGTACTATGCATGGAAAGTAATTTAAACTGCTATGTTTACACCCTGAATGGGATATCGTCAATTATCCCTTTTGGTTTTTTAATATGAACCACATAACATATGTAGATGAAACTTACATACCATACATCTTGCCTTCTTAGAAATATAGTTGGGCTAATAAAATAAAATTGGTCAAGGAATTCCAGGCCTCTAAAAACTATTCCAGTCTGAGTGCACAACCAAGCATTTCCATGAACACCATTAAGAAAAATTAATTCAGGTAGGTAGCATCGGGTTTTTTTTTTTAAGTGGGTGGGGGGATAGAACAGTTAGAATAAAAATCAACTAGCTAGAAGAAATCTGACAAGTAAAATAGGTTCCAATATCTTTCACTACTAAATTTTATTCATTCACTACAATTTACTGCCAAACTCCAAATTTCACTTTCGAATTAGCCCGAGCCAATGCTGATAACCTACCTGCAAGATTTTTTATATTATTTTCAAGGGGTCAGAAATACTGTGGTTCATATGTAAAGAATATAATTATATTATTTAGTAGTATTCTGGTTTTGGCATTCGGTATATTGTGCAGATGTATACATGATATTCTGTGGAATACTTTTTGTTGTTTTGAACCATTAATAAATGCAGAATCGAATGCATCTAATAACCATTTTGATTGATCAAATTATATCATTTGTTTGTATTAGTTATTTCATTTTGACACAACATGGTTTCCACACTTCTTTATCCATAGTTGCTTACATCTGTAGAAGTTCACCCAACCGAAAATGTCCATTGAAAAGACAATTGCACGTGATTATTCCTAGGTACAAAAAGCAACCAACTCTAAAGTGCTCTCAATATTGACTATCCCTAACTCACGTGTTTGTAGTAAAAACGTAGTAGACCGTCATGCTTTTCGGTTCATTCACGAGATTGGACCATTGTTTGCTGTAAACAAGCGAGACAACGTGATCATGAATATTTCAATAAGAGGCGGTTTTTTATCCGACACGGAAAGAAAATAATTTTTACCAAATAATATTTCATAACTTTTAAAGGTGATGGAGTGGAATTGTCTTATTTGCAGAAAGTATATAACTTATATAACTTGATGAGACACCACATATATTTATTACTTTTAAAATAAAACACTAATACGGCATATATAGCTTTAATGTACATGTACTACTAAAATGTTACTGATGTATTAAAGTACTTTGAATTAGATTTCCTTCACAAACCAAAAGAAAACTTTGATTTTGTAAATGTTATTACATGATTACATTATTTAACCCCCCCCCTTTACAAGTATTTGTAACAACCGTGTGTGAGTTGTTGCTATAGCCCCCTTAACCCCCTTTTCGGCTAAATCTGCTTCTTTTCCAATACTTTTTGTGTCGCCTGTACAGCAGAGCGACACTTAGGGATCACTTTTCCCGGCGTCTGTCTGTTTGTCCGTCTGTCACACCTTATAATAGTATCCCGAGAACTGTAAGAGGTATATGGATTTCATATTTTGCACATACATAGCTTCTTTGAACTTGACCTTTGACCTACTATCTGAAATTGTTGACAGTGCCGATGTACAATGTATTTTTGACATTTAAAAGGTTAGTCTATGCTACTTGTATTTAACATATGCACTGTTTGTCATAAAACTGTTTTAAAAATATTTCAGCATTACAGTCCACTTGACTTTGACCTACTTTGCGAAATAAAGTCTCTTTTGGATTACGTATTAATTAATTAATAATTATTTATAACATAGGCATCGGAACCGGGGGAGGGGGCTAGGGGTGGCGTAAGTTAGCGCCCCTCCCCCTCTCTCAACATGTACGTTCTACTTTCGGTCGAAAAAGTTTTTATAAAAAAAATTATACAATAAGAAGTTCGATCCTACCCCCACCCCCTGAAATAGGATTTTCATGTTTTGGTAATGGAGACATTTTCCTTCCTTTTTTTCTGAAATACCAATAAGGTCAATGACCCTTTGACCTTGACTGTTACCTATATGCTAAAAATAGCTTTTTCGAACTTTCGCCATAACTTGAACCATAGGAGATAGAGACTTTATATCTGGTATGCATACTCCACTAATATTGTGCCTTCAAATGACACCAAGGACCATGATCGTGTGATCTTGACTTTCAGCAAAATGAATAATGAATTTCTCTTTTTTTTTTTTTTTTTTTTTTTTTTTAGTTTTAGTTTTGTTTGTTTTTGGATCCATGTTTCTTTGTTTTTATTAAGAATTCAATCTTAATAATTTAAACATTTTAAAAAAGTAATGGTAATAAACGTAAGAGTTACCTTAATAAATATCTTTTGTATTCCAGATTGTATTGATTGTAAAGAAAACGTGCATTTATTTTGTCTAAAAACCTCTTTTCTATCAGAGAAGACGGGGGCTTATTTGCAGAACGTTTCCTTAGCAAAATTCCGTAAAATATAGTGTGGAATTTATAATTAAAATACTTTTTATTAATAGTACTCATTCTGTTCTCCGAATGTTTATAAGTAGTAATTTTAAACAGCGTAAAACAAAACAAAAAACAATCTGTTTATTGTTACAGTAATTATTAAAAACGCTTATATTTTTCATATTCTTTTACATTATGAATCTGCCAAATTACGCGGATTTTTTTTACTGTGACGTAATACTAGCAAAGGAGCTGACGTCATTATATCAGAATTGAAATGTCCCTGTGTTCGTTATTTGTAAAATCATTACAATGTATCTTTAGGATGTTGCTTATCATTAAAAGAATATTCAATGCATTCTGATACTTGTACATGTAAGCAAAAGTTCTGGCGTATCAACTGCACAAATTAGACACAGTTCTGGCAGTAAGAGGGTTAAAGGACTTTCAACAACCTCGTTCAAAATCGGCATTTCTTGAATTTTACGGTCGATCGTCATTATGAGCTTATTTTTATATCCTATCATTGGTCTTATTTTAGATAGCGTAAATTGTTTCAGACTAATTGCTATATATGTGTTTTGTTTTATATACCAGCTGAATTGACTACAGAAAGTTCCGTTACATAGGGCTCGCGCCGAGTGTGACAGGGGAGGCATACTCCTCCTAGGCACCTGACCCCAGCTCGGAAATTTCCAGGGGATTGTCTTTTATACCCTTTTCACATATTAGTATTGTTTACATTTTTTTTAGATCGATCACTGTTTTTATCTCCACCTTTCACACTAAGAAGCAAAACCAAAAGACTCCGTTATAAAATGAACGATGATCAAATTGCATACCAAGCTATAGCAGTTAGACAAGTTGACGCTTGCTGGTGAGCCAAAAAAGAGGTAAAATCTAAGAAGAAAGAAAGAAAAAAGAAAAAAATTAAAAATGAACACTTGACGTCTGTATTAACGCTAGATGGTGCAATGGTCAGCGCCCATACAAATGTAAAAATATATCTAGTACCGTTTGAAATATTGCTGGGCACAAAATATTTAAGAAATAAATAACAAGTTTATAAACTTCAATGGCCGAAGGCCTTCTCAGAAGATTTGATCACGTACCGACCCACTTCAATTCCCATTGAAGTTTATAAACTTGTTATTTATTACTTATATATACATTTGAGACAGACAATTGAATATTTTCGAATTTAAATTATTGCACTAACCGTCCGTCGTAGATTTTGAAAAATGACGCAAGGTGTAAATCGGCTTGCATGGCGGTTACGCTTCGAATTCATAAGGCTAAGGAATCTATTTCGAAGGGAATATTTTGTGAAAGGCTACTTGTGATCAGTAATAGTGAACAGATTGTTGTCTGGGAATATTTTATTTGTGAAAAATGATAATCGATGCTGAAAAGACACAAGAAACACGTCCGAAGTTTGATGATAAAAAGTTGGAGGAATTTCGGTCGCTGGAAAGGGATGGATGGATCCGATGGATTGAGACACTTGTCCGAGCCAGTTACTTTGCAATTTGATCAAAAACATTCCACGGTTTCAGTAACTAAAGGCATACTTATCGTAAAACACTGATAAACACGGAGACACTGGCGACAGCTTTACATTGAACTACGAAAACGCCGAGGTGTTTTGCAGCTGTTCATGGCATGATTGCAAAGATATTTTCCAACAGATTTACACATTTATTGTGAGTAAAATGTAAAGATAAAATAAAAGTTTATCATGAAAACTTAACCAAAGGTCTATCCAAAAAATAAGGATGAACGTTAGAGACTGTGCAGCTGACAAAAGTGAAGAAAAATGTAAACAAACGCTAGGCTCCTAGTTTTCTCTATGTACACAGGTCGAACCGATAGCCCAAAAACTGTATGAAATACTTGTTTACATTTAAAATAAAATAATTATTATTTTACTTGCTTATTTTATTCATTTTTATACATGAAAAGCAAGTAGAGCAGGTCATTTTATGATTTATGAACTGGTAGATATTATTGCGCCGTGTGATTAGGTCACGTATTGACCTCTGACCTCTGACAAACTTCATACAGAATTGAAGATATTTTCTCTCTGTATGTTTATATAATGGAGAGATACCACAAATGTATATATTATACAATTATTGCTATTTTTCAGTCAATACATGCAATGATTAGCCACCTTAGGAGGTTGAAGTGGGAGATGGGAAATGGGCAGTGTTGTGGGGGGGGGGGGGGGAGGTGTTAAGATCCATTAATTTGGGATCAGCCTTTCAATAGATATTTTATTCTAAATTAACAGTAAAAAGTTACTGTCTTCAGATAAAAATTGTGATGTGCAGGCTCCTAGATCTACACGTTGTCTTGTATCTATTGTTGCATTTCTTGATTATCTCCCTTGGAATGAAATTTTTATAATGACCCCTTAAAACGGCCTTTATTGGAACAAATTTGAAATTCTTTGAGATAAAAAATTCTTTTTCTCTAGTCAAACATTTGAATTTTTTTCACAGTTCTGGAGAAGAAGATGAAAATGGGACAATTTACTAGTACACTAAAAATCAGCGACAGAAATATTAAAGATGACTCTTTATCAGACAGGCTCCTTTCTTCTTTTGGCTAAGGTAAGCTATACATATCACCTAAGAAAATCCGCAAAAATATTAACTACTTTCAGATTTATGTATTGCAAATATTTTATCTAAGGTCAAAAATTAGTTTTATAACATATATAAACATATGAAAAATAAGTCAAAATAAATTTGATAACATGTATAAACAATATGAATATGAAAATAAACAATCAACATGCATTGTACATCTAAAATCCATTAATTAATTTTCATAAATCAATATATACATTAATACAAATCAAAAACAAATAGAACTGATCTGAGTGTTTGTTTTTTGAACATATTTAATACAGTATATACATGTATTTGGAGATTTTAACAAATTGTATTACATGTACATATACAATGTACATGCATTTGAAATTCATTTTGTGGAATACATGCATGTATATGCATTTCAAAACTGGTGGTGACATACTAGAAATTTGATACTGAGTACAAATTTAAGTATATTCTAAGTTGACAACTTTCTTTTCTTCCTCTGCTCCTTAAATTCCTCGAACTTTTGAAGTTTTTGTTTTCTTTGCCGATAAGCTCTGTCTTCTTTACGAACCTCCTCTTCTGTTTCACTACCTGACGAAGAATTTGTTTCACTTTCACTTTCACAACCAGAGCTACTTTCATTTTCACTGGATTTATCTAGGTTTATAGTTTCTGTTTGATTATCCATTGAGGCACAACATAAATAAAGTTCTTCATCGCTTTCAGTTATGATAATTTCTGTACCAGAGTCAGTCTGCACATTATTTGTGACAGAGGTCTCTTTGTCCTCCATGTTTGTTTCACAATGGTGAGTCTCACTGTTGCTGAAATTTTCTGCTGAGCTTTGTTCATTAACCCTTTCTTCAACTGCAGTAATTTCAGAATTATCCTCCAACTCTGTATCTGAATCACTGGATTCAATAACATTAGATTTATACTTGCTTTTCTTCAGTTTTACACCTGTCACTGGTGAATTAGACCTGGATGGGTTACCTGTTGTGTTTTTTACTGGCTTATCCTCAGTATCAGTTTCGCTATCAAGAGGCTGGCAAGATCCACTTTCCTCCGATTCGGAATCACTAGCCTTGGGCACCAGTCTTCTTCTGTAACCCTGTATTCGACTGGGGTGTGGTCTTTCCTTTTTAAGTAGAAAGAAAAGAATGAATTCATGACCATATACTTGTATGTATAGCAACTTAATTTATTTCTTGCACACACTTGTAATGTTTATATCTTGAATTCCACAAAAAAAGTCATTCTAAAGTCCCTGCAACTTTTTGTAATTAAACTTCATCTTTCCAATCCATTTTAACTCTATTTTTTCTCATTTCCATTGAGTTTAAAATATGAAGATTTGACTTTACTTTGTTAGACTTTTTAAGTCTTGAATTTCATTATTTATATGGAAAAACAATTCTGTCTTATTTTTCTTCTTTTTTTGGAAATTCATAATAATTCTCCTTTATTAAATACAGGGTATACATGTCATTTTCCACTGATCTTTTATGTAGCAGTTGAAAACGATATGTAAATTTAAAAACAGCTTATAGAGACAAAAGGGATAAAATACTTATAATGACATGCATATTAGAATAAAAAATAGGAAAAAGGTGTGTGAATCCAAGATTTAAAGAGGAAAGGTAGAAAAGCAGGGCCATCCCCCCCCCCCCAAGTGTCTGTGAATATATAGCAAAATAAACCCTTTAAGTTTTCAGAATATACATTGAAATTTGGATAAAGAGAAGCTCAAGGCTGTCAAATGTTATATTAATGAGCTGTTTTATTCTCTGATATTTCAAGTCCAACCTTTCTGGTTTCAAATTTTGAATATGTAAAAAAAAATAATTACCCTTCATGCATTTTAAATTAAAAAAAAAAGATGCCTAGATTTTAAATACACTGTACAATGTAGCACTCTTACATCTGAATCTTCATCACTTTCTTCTTCATCATTGATGAAATCATCAATATCATCACTGTCATAATTATCAAAGTCAAATGTCTCGTAACGATCAGCATTATATCTGTTGGTCCTAAAAGCAAGTATATAAATTGTTTAAAACTGACCTATTTTATCATTTTATTAATCTTCCCATAAAAGTGTTTGCAAATAAGTAAGGAAGACTTTTTTCAAAGACATATTATATTTATTATTTTTTTTTTTTTATTTACCTGGTATACAAAATTTTATTCACATAAGTGAATGGGATTGGGCAGCAGGCAAAGCCTATTTTAGCCCTCTCCCTACAAGGTCAAGATGAACACACAATATGGAAATAAATACACAAACATAGTAACAAAGAAACAAAAGGAAAAAAAATAGAACGAGAAAAAAAAAAAAAAAAAAAAAAAAAATTCAGTGTAATACATGTACCGGTTAGAAAGCATTGGCATAAGTAACATACATGACAGTGTCAAATAAAACGTTTGGATGCTGCGATGAAAGCATGTACTGCTTCAAATATTTAATTATTAATACCTAGTCCATGATTGGGACTACCATACAAAAGTAAATCAAGATCATGAGTTTGATCACAATCAATAATATTTTGAATTGTTTGGAAAAGTACATTACTTTGAAATAGCCATAACTTTTGAATGAGAAGAAATAAGGTTTTCATAATTTAATTTATACAAAATTTTATTCACATAAGTGAATGGGATTGGGCAGCAGGCAAAGCCTATTTTAGCCGTCTCCCTATAAGTAAATTATATTTTTGTGTATCTAAATGTTAACACACAGCTGTACATATTTTTTAATTATGTCAGTTAATCTTTTTAACACAAAATCTTGCACTGTGATAATATATTTATAATTTAGTTCAGGAAAATTATTGTATTGTTCAGTCAGAATGAGAAAAATTTTCTTACACTCTTGTGAAGTCATTGACACATTTTGATGGAGTTCTTGTTTTGACCTTCTCTGAGGATGGAATATCCTTAAATACATCTTCCTTCTTTGGCATAACAAACTGCTTCTTGTTTTTAAGTCTCTCTGAACTTCTTGTGTGCTGTAATTAAAAGAGGATGTTATTACACTTCTCAATTTGCTGAGAATTTAGTGTTTTTGGTTCATTTTAACAGCTGATTTTTTAAATGCTCGATGCAAAGGTTTTAAAAATCAACATATCCATTTATCCAGGAACTAGGTCTCAGAAATTAAAGTTTCTAGTTTTCTAGTTTTTTTTAGTATTCAACATTGGAAATTTTTGCTAATTATCACTTTTGCAATATATGTACATTGAAAATTCATAAAATCCCCAAATCATAGTAATGCACTAGAGAAATTTTTACCATCGTGATAATTCATTGGACCTGGGACCTATTACTAACTGATAATTAAAAATCATCATTGGAACCCACATGTTTCCTTTCTGTCAAACTAAACATATAATTGATCAAAATAGTAGATGTAAACAGAACCAAATAGCCCCTAAGGTCCTGAATGCTCATTTACAGCCTTTGAGAACATGGGTTTTGATACAGTACAATGAGTACTTTTAGCTATGTAGCTTGAATTACAGTTTTTAATGGATGGTCTCCAGTCTGTCAATATATATATTTTTGCAGAGAGTTACAGTTCTCCAGCTAAGTTAAAAAAACACCAGTGTATCTGAAAGAGCGATTTTTTTTCCACGCATTGGGAAAGAGTCCGGTACCGGTTCAATTGGGAAAAATAGCATCGAAGAAAAACAAAGGAGAATCTTCTTTTTATGCAAATGCAACATATTTTGCGTTTATTTCAACTTAATTACCTGTTACTGCTTGTATTAAAGAATAAGCAACAAATACTTATTGTTTTTTTTATATCAACGTCCCTTGATTTCACATCATTGTCACGCATTTGTCAAAAAGTATGACACTACACTGTCTAAACCACTGCTCCCGCCAAATTACGACTTTCTCTACTTTGGTTTTAAGCGGAAGTGAAACAATTAGTCAACTTGTACAATGTTCATTTAACAAGAAATATGATGTCGTCGTAATCTTTTGCTTCACAGTTGAATTGGGAATTTTTAGTCACAGAATTGGGAAAAATCATCGTTTTTTGGCCTTGGGAACGGTGCCGTTTATCGGTACCAGTTATAAAAGAAAAAATCGCTGATCAAAGTACCATTTTCTGCACAGCTACAGAAAATGCAAATTTTAGAAATATATACCATTTAGTAGCTAAATAAATCTACTTCAGATAGGTAGATAAAGTCGTGTAGGTAATTCAAGCAACATAACTAAATATAGTGAGTGTATAAGACCTGGCAAACAGTAACAGGTTGGGACCAATCCCCCAAATTGGATATAATAGTCCGTTTGGAATATAATATCCCAAATGGGCTATAAATTTACGGTGCAAAATACAAAAAAATTTATTTTGGCTATAAATAAAATCCGCATCGGGACACTTAAAACGGAATAACTTTTGGTTGACAAGTTTTTCTGCAATCCTTCAGTTTGTCAGATTGATCCAAGAAGTTATTGAACTTCCAAGGGATCAATCTTCTAAACAATGGGCATACAGAAAAACTTGTCAACCAAAAGTTTTTCCGTTTTAAGTGTCCTGATGCGGATTTATGATATTTATAGCCAAAATAAAAATTTTCATTTTTTTTGCACTGTAAATTTATAGCTCATTTGGGATATTATATTCCAAACGGACAATTATATCCCATCTGGGCGATTGGTCCTAATCTCAACCTGAGTAAGTGAGTAACATGTATTGAAGGATAGCATACCGTAGAACGCGGAGCGCACGACTTCTTCGGAGTCTGTGGTTCGGTAGAATCTTCTTCATCACTACTAACAGTGTTACTAGTATTTTTTATGCTAATTTTTCTTTTCTTCTTCATAGAACTGAAAAATTCTTCCTCTGATTCTGAGGAAGACATCTCTAAATGCACGCGGAAGTCTTACTACTATCACTAAATATAAAATCATCACGGTGATATGCGATAATTCCGGAATAATAAATGAAGCAAGTTTATTTGTCAACTGATTAAAAGAACTGTATCACACTGTATGAGTGACGATTTTTTTTATACGGGGGGGGGGGGGGTGTTCAGTCTTTTCCTGATAAGGTTTTTTGTTCTTTTCACCTTCTTCTTCCTCAAACTTCTCTTACAGGGGACCCATGGGGGTCGCCCCCATTTGTGTCCAAAAAATAAGCTTATTAGATTAAATAAATCAATTTTTTGGGTGTGTATGACTGGGGGTCCCTATCCCAACCCCCAACCCCTTTCAAGATTCCGCCACTGATTACTGAAATATATTGAGTGTAATATTGTGAGGTACATGTATAATGTTAATTCGGCATTTTAGATTGAAAATATTTAGAGAAGAGCACTTTTGAAAAACAGACTTTATCGTATATTTTTCTAAAATGTTCAGAAAATGTTATCATAACTATGATGTTTAGAATTCTACCTTCCTGTAACCAGGGACCTTTATACTAACAGTTAGTATGTAGGTCCCTGCTGTAACCATCCTATACAATTTTTTTTCACTTCAGATTTCATTATTGTAAAATGTTGAATGAAAAATTAAAACTACGCAGTGATACTTGTTAATTTTACTCATAAAAACATGACTCAAGTTATTTTCAATTTTTTAATTTTTATTTTTGACAAAAGTTTTATCATTGAATAGAACGTCCAGATATGGATCTCAGAAATTGAATAAAATACACTGTAGGCCGTTAGCAATGCCAATCTCTCTCTCTCTCTCTCTCTCTCTCTTACCCGACATAACCGACTTGTGAGGAATTGGGCGCATGGAATACATTGTGGGGAAAGTGCTTCCGTATGACAATTTTAATAAAATAATAGGCAATTTTTATGGAAAATAACTATATTACTATAGACTCTCCTTTATAATCCTAAAAATTACGTATCTGTCGTCTCAGTATGTAATCAAAAATTATGGGGAATGTTTTTTATCACTCATTCTTATGGGGAACGTCATCAGAACTCCTCTGGCTTTACTGTTGGATTTAACAATTATATCATTCTTGATGTTTTTGAACATTTTTCTCCTAATCCTCTACTTATTCGTGGATACAGTTTTACATAGACATGTGGTATTTTGATGTATAGTCTGTTTAAAATCGCTGAATAAATTTTTAACACTGAATAAATGACGTCACAATATTTACTAAACTCGTTACATTGAACATCGAGCCCGATTCCAATGTTGTCCACAAACATGCAACGGTTTCTATATCGAATCTAGGAACGGACTGGAAATTGATTAAGTTCATTTATATTTATGTAATAAAAGTAAAATAAAAGGGGAATATATCAAGGATGACAGATAAACGCTGTTGAGTGTTTCTGCATTATTTCCAACTATAACGAGACCTTTATCATGTTTATATTGTAGGATACAATGACATTTTTCAGCGGGATAGGAAGTGTGCATTAAGTTTCGTTTATTATTTAATTAAAATAATTTAAAGGTAACAAGTCATCATAGATAGTGAATTTAAACCCATCTACTCCCTCCTTCCCATTTTTTCCCGATCCAACATTTCCACAATTTAAATAAAATAGTTCTTGTCTTTAGTTGAATCGTTTCTCTCTTTTAAAAAATGGTACTCTAGTTCATTTCTCCTTTAAAAAACATATTTGTAAGATAATAAACGAAGTCCTCAATTGATCGATGAATTAGAGAGATCAATAAATCGTTTAATTCAAAATTATTTGTTAGCAGCATTTGTTGAGTTCAGTATATCAATTCATTTTCCAGCTTAAAAATTGTTTCATAAATTTTCAAAGTCAGAAGTTATATTTTTTCATTCAGTAAATCAATCTGACATTGTCCCCACGTTACGCAGTTGGGCGTGTTCGTTTGTGGGTGAATGGGCGTCGGAAGCAAATTGAAAGTGGGATGGCTAATCGAAAGTGGGGGATGGGGCTAATCCAACGAATAAAAGTAAACTAAAACAATAATAAACCCCATGCAATTTTCAATGCTTATTTTATGTCAACCTTTGAAAAAAGTGTGTGTGTGTGGGGGGGGGGGGGGGGGTGAGCCCCCCTAGCCCCCACCCCGGTTCTGACGCATATGGGTGAGTGACGTAATTTGCATCGTGGGATCATTATTCGATAATTATCGAATACAGTTCTCTTTGCGAGGGGATACTCTTCCTTGTGGTGGCCTTGTCTTTTGGTTTAAAGCGCAAGGACAACGACATTATTTATTTTGTTCTGTGTATATAAGTGTGTTTTTTTTAAATTTTATAATACTTACCATGTGCATTGTACACAACAAGACCTTCCAAAATACAAAATAAGGCTTTACCTCAACCTGATTCTTAGAGTTTCAGCCAGAGACACCTAAGTGCATGTATGGAGCCCCATTATTAATGGGAAAACAGTAAGATTACTTTTAATTTTCAAAAACAAAGGATTTTCCCGTCAATTATGTCAAAATATTATTCTATAAAAAAAAATTAAATTTTTCTTACGTACCGAGACGGACCAAATACAGTAAACCGTTTATAGAGAAATACACAGCTCGCAAGATAAGAAACACAATTTACAAACAAAAAAAGAGACAAATTAGTATTATTTTGAATAATACATTTGCAAGCACTATGTCAGAAAGATGTTTCCCTACTAGTATCTCTAACCTTCACTGCATCCTTTTCATTGAAGATAGGAACCAAATACTAGTAACAGGCCGGGGGGGGGGGGGGCATTCCCTGCCCTCACGTGGAATCTTTCAATGTTAGTTTGATAGTTGATAGGATGAAGGCCTTACTGTAGTGATCAGTACTATATTTGATTTGCATATGCATTGTGTGACACTTTTGTCCAGTGGAGTGATGGTATATACCTTATGCCTACATGTATCTTTATTTTGTGGCAAGGTCAAATACGAAAAGGATCTCATGACCTTTAATGACCTTTAAAGATCAACAACCAGTCTCTTAATAGTGGCCCTAAAGTCATTTTTTGTGAAGCCAGTTACAATATGATGAGCGGCGTCGATATTGTAATGTTAAATTTTATTGACACTTATGGTACTTATTCACTAAATAAATTAAATTAACGCCTCTGTATTTAAATAGAAAAGAAAAATGCATGAACAGTTAAGCTTCGTTATCTCGAAGCTGATGGGACCATAGATCGGCTTCGAGCCGTCCGGGGGTTCGACATATTCAGGGTTATAATTCAAATGGACTTCAAATAAACAGGAAGAAATTTAACATGTCAAAATCCTCCTTGTTTGAAATTTCATTATATGTATTCGACCTCTTTATATTCCATTTATCAATAGATTATTTTTAACAACGTATACTCTTTATAATTCTCAACATTCTAGTATAAACTTTGTTATTATAAATAAAAGTATTATCCTTCTATTGACCGATTAAATCACGTGTATATACAATGTATTTAACCGGATATCATCTATGCATTTAAGGATCACTGTCTTAGTTAGTATAGTATGCCAGGGCATTGACGACTGTGGGGAACGTGGGATAATCTGCATGACGGACGAAGTATGTTTCCCACTATTGTTGATGTCCCAGGCATGCTATATTAACTAGACAGTGATTCCTTATAATTTCATTGCATTGTGAAATAAAACTGTAGATTTAGATTTTTAAAAAGTGGACATAGATTTAAATTACACAAGGACCCCCATGCCAATTTCAATAGTCCTTTGCCACTGAATTAGAAATGTGAATATTTAAATTTAAACCCGTCCAGGATAATGAAAATGTAATTTTATCAGATTGATACATGTAAAAGTGGTTTAAACAAAATTATTTTAGCATAATAAAATCAAACGCAAGAAATCCGATCACCTTTGTCTAGCTTATAGATAACGACAATAGGTTGTGAATCGGGTCCTTCGTTGGATAGCTTTCCAGGTACCACGATGGTGTGGTTTGTAGTATCTGACTGGCTTTACTATTATAATCAACATTCATTTGTTCTCTCAAAAACCAAATGTATGGTACAAGAGGTACATATACTAATCTCAGCGAGATGGGTAGATTACATATACTAGTATACATATTTACAATAATTATGAGCGAGAAGAAATTACAGGAGGACAGACAATGTCAAAAAATTGGAGATATATACACTTAACAAAACTTCTAAGTGTTCACTTTTATAAATGTATTTATGTATAATATTTTCAAATTATTACAACAAATGAGTCCTCTCAACAATTATAGAAAGAAAAATAAATATAACCGATGAAAACCAATGATCCATGACGAATCTTAAAAACAATAAATCCTTACTTTGTGGCACGTGTTTCGTATAATTAGTAATTTTTTGTGAACATTATCACAATTTAAAAACTGTTTTCACTAAAAAACACAAAACATTGGCAAAATGACCATTGAGAAAGAAGGGAGAGCCGTTAGAATGTTGATATCTGGACCATCCATGCACCACGTTTTACTTACTTTTATTTCAGTGTTAAGTTGTCCTTGATATTACTTTTAAAGATTAACAATCCGTATCAAATCCCATTTAAACAACATTTTTTGATAGGCTGTCCGTCTTTTTCATCGCCAATTTATCACAATTTGAAAGTTTTTGACCAAACCTTAAGTGACGTTGTTCTTCGTCTGAGGCCAAAATTTTGCGTCACACCAGATTTAAACACAGTTAAATTGTCCTGAAACAATGTTAGAAATACGAAAACAAAAGAATTCAATAGTATGAAAATGATATCGTATGAAAAAGAAATCGGTGCTTGTGACAGTCTAATATCAGTACTCTGAATCATCCTTAAAGCGGTGTCCTCGTGATAAACGTCCAAAGATATTGACCAAAAGACCTCTGTGTGATGATGCATCTTCAGATCTCCAGATCTGAATCCCATTTAACACATTTTTGATTTTATAAGAAATTTTAAGCCCACCCCCCTTCTACTCAATTTCAACGGTTTGGAAAAATCTAGGCAGTAGGTTTGGCAGCAGATGGGTCATTCTCATATTCAGGGGTACATTGTATCCAACAGTAAAGTATGTCTTGCAGTAAAAGAGCGAATGGTGGTCTTACTCCAAAGAAATATCTTTGTGTGAGTTTTCATTTTGAAGGTACATCATTTCCCTGATACTTAGCTAAAAATTCTGACGAGAAACTTACATGAAACTTACGCAAAATCGAACTGAAATATGCATTATTAAGCATGAATTTACGAAATTCTTAATTGTTTGCATTTTTCTTTAAAACTTAAAAAATGTTTGGTGAACACTTAGAAGCTTGGTTCAGTGTATACACAATTTTCGTAAGAATGCTGGATCAGTACTTGTCATCAAATAACAGAATCTTATAACATTTGGATGTACATACAGTGTTTCTGCAACAACAAAATCTTTTCGAATACTACATAATGCATTATATTCCAGTAAATATTGAAATCCGTCTCCTATCTGATTATTATTACACAAATTGCACACTCTTTCATTTCTTTCAACATTATTTCATCTACCCATCTCTATTGGAAGATGATGATTACTTGTTCTTAATTTTGAACTGATAGTTCTAAATTTTCTTGGTAAAATAGTTGAGTATTTTTCACATTCAAACTTTGTTTAAAAAAATTTATGTGTAATACCTTTACTGAAATTATTCAAATCATTATATAATTTCTGTAAAATCCGGTCTTTGAGCTTTTGAGCTACAAGGTTCGGGTGCGCGTATCATTACCACTACATTTAAGAAATTTTCATTACCGCTTCATAGACATTACCGAAACAAAAACGTTGTATTGCCGCTACATATAGAACTAGTGCTAATTGTAACGGGGACCGTTACAGATGTTCCCCAAACGCTCCCCAACTCCTTTTTGGTGCCATATTCCCTGTAAGCTTCATTAAATAAGACAAACTCTGTGCATTTTGACTTTAACAACGTTTTCTCATAAGGATACCAATTATATTCAAATTTTAGCATTGTACCCGTGCGCATGTGAATGCATGTCCGTTATGATCATATCATCTTGTCTACACTATCTACATATTTTAATATACAATATATTAAAGCATTCAGTCCAAAAGTATGAAAAATCACTCTTTCAAATGTATTTTTCATTTCACTCGTTCCAAATGCACGCACGTGCGTGCACGTGCATGATGACCATACCTTCTTGTAGGAGTCCCTTACATCTAT
>NW_026922558.1:0-197902 GCF_032062105.1 Saccostrea cuccullata
GGGGACACGATTTCTCAGAGATAGCTTGTTATTGACTTACGCCTGTCACGGAAATGTTTTGAATTCACAACCTTTCCATCACGGAGCAAGAACCCTACCGACATAGCTAATTATTAAGAAGAAATAATTAGGGGGTACTTCTAACATATTTTAACGAGCGCAGCAAGGCGGCGCGAAGCGCCGCTCGTGTAGCGAGCTCAATAGACTAACGTGTACGAACGGAGGAAATTCGGGTTGAAAATGTGCACATTGTTCCAAGAAAATTTTATCTCACCGCGTGAAAAAATTCTAAACTCCCACTAATCCTTTGCGGGGCATAGCAACACGGTAGCTTTAAAACATAGAAACAACGTACTTGAAAAAAAAATACAAACAACGATTTAATGCAATTTCCATGCCACAAAACTATCGTTTGCGTTCAGAGTCAACAGGACTTTTTATTTGACGTCATACTTTCGTAACTGAAACGGCTCGAATATTTTCGATTTTGTCGGAAACCTCCGAAAAGTTCGGAATCTCGATCCCGATGCCTGGGAAGTGAATTCTTTTTATTCTTTTCTTCTTTTTTAATGAACTTAGGATTGGCAGTGCAAGTAAAAGTTTGGAAAAGGTTTTTGATAGTAAATAACTGCGCTCGCCCCAACGGTCGCACCGTAGAACATAATAACATTACGTTATCTAGAATTAAAAAAAAACAAACAAGTCTACAATCACTGGAAAAATGCAAATAAAAATTTTCACCTTGCGTTTCTTATAATTAGCTACATAGACACTTTTTCAAACATAGTTCACAAACCAAATAATGCAATATTGTATTGGTTACATTTCCTATGCAATTTCTTATATGTATTTCAGTAAATTTTGGGGGAAAATATTTATAAGAATTAAAATGATAGCCTTTTATTTTTATCACAATATTTTTATTTTTTTTTCAGGAGTCTTACTTGACTTGCATGGCTTGTTTGACCGTATTCGTAGTGACACTGAAGCTGGAGGTGCAATGCACACAAGTATAACCTGGACAATAAAAATCTGAAATTAAAAAAAATATTCACTTCAAAATATAAGAAATTTTTGTCATCATTTCAAATACTGTTATATACCAATAATAAAAGTTTCATAACAAAGCACATAACATTTTATCCAAAACGAATGCCTTCTAAAATGTCCAGCATTTCTCAAGTTTTTTAAAATTATTTTGAATGCACATACATATATGTTACAAAAGTAACCTATCAGATATTTATATACGTATGTGCAATACCCTGTGTCCATTAAAATAAATAATGCCAAATTTTACACCCACCAAGACAACATGTCTAACGGTATAAGATAGCGCCAATTTTTTCAAGAAAATAAATTTTGCAAGATATAAGAATATATCTTTTACACTACAGGGATAGAGAGAGGAGTGGGTGAGAGTAAGTTTTTTTAAAAAAATTTTTTGAATGCACGTACATATATGCTACAAAAGTAACCTATCAGATATTCATATACGTATGTGCAATACCCTGTGTCCATTAAAATAAATAACGCTAAATTTTACACCCACCAAGACACCTGCCTAACGGTATAAGATATCGCCAATTTTTTTTAAGAAAACAAATTTTGCAAGATATAAGAATATATCTTTTACACAACAGGGAGAGAGAGAGGAGTGGGTGAGAGTAAGATTATAACAGGTGACTTGTAAAGCCGTTTTGAAAAATGAACATGAGTAAATCTAGATAAGCGAACGTGTACGACTGTGATCTTTGACAAATCATTCTTTATAAATTTTTGTGAGGGTTTTTATTTCAGTTCATTCATACGATGCACGTTTTAAATTATTCATTGTTGGGTAGTGACAAATAAAGAAAGACACGAGCGTGTTTTATAGAGGGTCGAGTGGAGGACCAATCCTTCCCTTTTATAAGTGAAACGTAGAACCTACCCTCCCTACTACATATTCACATTCAACGGAATTAACCACTCTTTCTATTGACAATGCGTTCCAAGTGTTTACACTTTGATTTTTTTTGTGGAAATTTCCTACACAATTAAGGAATGCGTGTGTATACAATATAGTTACAAAATAAATACAGGATGATGTCCAGCAGATCTTTGATTTTTTAAGCACCACGT
Organism: Saccostrea cuccullata; assembly: GCF_032062105.1. Taxonomy (NCBI): domain Eukaryota; kingdom Metazoa; phylum Mollusca; class Bivalvia; order Ostreida; family Ostreidae; genus Saccostrea; species Saccostrea cuccullata. The sequence goes on from NW_026922558.1 coordinate 2,125, forward strand.
CACCTTCCCCTGACTTGTAATGATTCAATTTCTATATCAAGTAGTTTCCGGCGCTTATGATATTACGTTTATTACACTCCAAGTAATTTCCTGGTTGTTTCTTTTTCTTTTTGTACAGAATTTGATCCGATTTTCAGGATAACCATACTGTGGTTTTGTGAATCCATATCACCACTTTATGTAACTGATGACGTAGTACACAAAATAATACGTTATTTTTATTTTATGCATTTGAAGCATTTTTTTAATCTTTATTTTAAACGACATACATGTAGGCCCTGGTGTAAATCGGAAGGCTTGCCCTGCGGTGCTGTTCCTATATATAATACAATAGGCCAATATATGAATTGTATTAAAATAAGATAACAACCACCTGAGAGAATTTTTTTCATATATATTTTCTAATATTAACAGTACTCCACTATAAAATAACAATGTAGTAAAAATATATATACAAATAACCCAACGGTCATCTAAATTTGCTCGATATTAAAAAGTTTCTTAAATGTTAAACACTAAATATTCTTTCAATTGCTTCAAATTATTTTTGTTTTTTAAATTATTTTTGTTGTTACTTATCTATTTATTTATTTGATTTATTAAAACAATAGGTGAATATAAAGCATTTTATAAAACGTCAAATAATTTTTTTTTGGATTATAGCACTACGGGCGCATAGCCATACTCAAACTAATCAAATAAATTTTATATTAAAATAAAAAAAAAACGCTTGTAGATCTTTTCGGCAGATTTATTTATTACTAAATTAACATACATTTGCAGTCGTATCTCAGCATGTTTACATTGAAACACAACGACAACACTGTGATCGTCACCTTTTATGCTATAGGACATACAGTCACTCTTGTGACACTGTAAAAGTAAGGGCCGTCATGGCGATCAACGACAACGCCTCCGTGTGACAATGAGCAATAACTTTGTAAAACTTTTTAATAGGAATCGTGTATAGATTATCAAAGTTTATACTTTTATGTTCTTGTTTACCTTGAAACTATGCTTTGGAACATTTTTTGAAGTTTTGAAGGTTAACATTTAATATTGCGTTTCAAACAGTTGATATAATTTTTTAAAAAATATACATACATATAAAAGATATACTTCTTGTTACTATATACAAAACATATTATTCCTTAGAAGTTGTAAAAAATCGTGCTACTCGATACTTTTTAGGACTACATGAATACAAATACGCCATCGCATTAAACAATGAAGTTGGACGGATAACACCGACATACATGTAAACGTGATTGGAAGGTTAAACAGAGTAATGGAAATCGACGATGACAGACTCATCAAAAAGTTTTCTTATGGAATAATCAAAATAGTGGAACAAGGTTTTCACAAATGAAAGAAATTCTTTACAAATTAAATATGCCAACTCATTTTGATTACCTCCGAATATGTGATATAAATTAAGCAAAATGGATATTGTGAACGCTTTGCGAAGAAGAAAGGAAATTGAAAATATCGTCGTTACCTAAATTGAGAACATTTGTGACTTTTAAAAATAATTTTGAAATGGAACCTTACATAACGATGGACATGATAAAAACAAGAACGCTCAATAATGGTTCAGTTTAGAGTTCGTATCCTTCACTATGAATAGAAATTGGCTGATTTAGAAACGAACGTCCACTAGAACGTTATTGTGTTCTATGGGCCGTGTATAATGTATATACGTTTATATTGAACCTTCTGTTGTCTAAACACATGTCACTATAATAAATCATTTACTTATTACTATAACAAATATTTGTAGAAGTTAAATAAATAAATATGCATAATAACTATAGAAACAATACCTTGATTACGGATAATAAAAACTTTAATCTACCATAGTTAACTATATCAGTAATTAGTTAAGGTTATCAATTTTTAAAATATGAACATCGGTCTTAATATTATCTTTGATATAAAGCAATTCAACAAGCAATCAAGATATGATGCATGAGCAAGCACAATAATTTATTTTTTTTATAAAGGAAAAATATTTAACCATTGACTTCCTCTCAGTTTTAATTAAATTGAACGACTATATCAAGATATTCTTTATACAAGTTACTGTAAATCGTAAAATGCAAAACTATCTTTATAAATCAAACCATGATATGTAAAAAATAGAATTTTGAAATTTTCATGTAACATATCTATGTAAATGAACTGACCTTAAATTTCATAGTGGCTTTCCGTCGCAGAATGAGTGTCGTCTCTATTTATATACAAATTGATTTGTATGTAGATGATCTTAACTATTAGGATTGGTTTTTTTTGGTGGGTGACATGTACACTACACAGATTTACCTGGAAATGACAACAACGAGGGTTGATTCAAAAGTAATGTCACAGTGGTTGTATGCACTATTTTTGTCATTGGTACAAATATCGATTTGCCATTGGCCTATCTGGGACAAATGTTAAGCTATAGTTCAATTGGTTGCCTTTAAACTGTAAAGTCGTCGTAGGTAAAGGATAGTCATAAAATATTCTGAGAAAAATCAATAAATTGTTGATATCATATAATATAATATTAATAGCAATTTTTTTTTTAACTAAATTGGAATTCTACTATTGGATATGTATGCAATGGGTCTCTGCCGAGTTCAGCCAAAGTGATTTCATTTATTTAGCTCCGCTGTTTTTCAATTGATATGTATAAAGTTAGAAAAAAGTATATGTATGGCTACAAAATAAGTTGTGCAGATGTGTGGGCATTTTGTAAGTGCCTGACTCAGACTGATCATCTACAGTTGCGTAACTTGAGATACAATGTGATTTATTCGCCATGCAAATGTATGATCAACTACTATATAATTTTATTGATAATAATTAAATTACTGGCGGACTGATAGTTACTTTTTCGCTGATATACTCTGCACAATTTACAAATGGTGTCAATACAGGCAGAATCGTAAATTTTCCTCCATTGTGCAGGAGATCAACCCACACCATCGTATTGTGCTGCTAGGCGGTAATGACTTGGATGCACCTGGTCCAGTGGAACTTTTTGTGAGAAAGTTTGTTTCATTCTTAATGCAACTGAAACATCAGTGTCAGCTTAAATCAGTGACCGCATTGAGTTATTTCCCAATATAGCGTACAAGAGTGGTGTCCGCAGAAATATATAGCCAACGAGTAAACCAGGCCAATGAATGTTTAAGAATCAATTTCTTGGAACAGAAAAGAACATTCTAGAAATAACGGGGTTTTACCAATATTCGAGACCCCATATTAAGAGACAGGGTGCACTTAAACGACCTAGGCAATTGTAAACTTCTACGTCAGATCATGGGTGTTTTTCTTCATCAACTGACTAATACAGGACATATTGTTTCACAATCTTGAAGACAGGGGCTTCATTGCATTGTGTGTTTTGTTATAATACGAGAAGGTATAATGTGATGTAACATTTCATCCTTCGCAGTACAGTTAAGGCAACATTTTCTATAAAAACTCACGGATTCCGATACATATAATGTTTAACAGTTTTATTTTTTAGCAAGACACTCTAGTTAAAACAGCTATTTGTGATCTTGAAGAGTATGTCCATCGCTTTTCACATCGGTATTTTTTGACATCATGTGACCCCCTGAAGTCACGTGGGCTCCGATTTTAGGTCAAAAAATGAAATGTCAAATTTAACCAAAAAGTGCAAGGGCAAGACAAACAAAAAATTAACTGCACAATGTTTTATGTTGTCTCTATGTATCTATACTTTCTCAAAAGTGATGCTCATTCAGTTAGTTTTCCGATATAATTAAGCTATTCAGCTAAAACAGACAGTAATGTATGAAAAATTGGATATTTTCCTAATTTCATCATGAATTATAAATTAACGAAAGAATTACAAAGTAATGAGCATCACTTTTTGAAAACTATACAATAAAATAAATAATTTAAAATAAAAACCTACTTTTTAGATTGTCGCCTTGCCCTTGCACTTTTTGATTAAAAAATGAAATCTTGGAAGAGTCAATCTAATTATAGTTTTCAAACGCATCACTGACCCAGCATGGAAGATAACTCTGGAGTACTTGATATAGTTTGCTTACCTCGTAAATTTAAAATAAATATACATGCGGGCAGGACTTGAATCTTTTTTTTACTAAATCAAACGGTATGGATAAAAAATTCTTGACATTTCTTTCTTTTCTGTGTATTCATTCTCCATACGTTGTATACATTTAATGTCTTTCTAGTCTCGTTTTCCCCAGACTCTCGCTCTCGAGACTTAGCCCGAGCGAGAGTCTGGTCTGATTCCTATTTAATTTTTGTAACCAGTAGAGGTCGCTAAACCGCTAACAAGATGGCGACTCCCATGAAAATACATGTGAGAATTTACTTTTTAAACAAAGATATGTGCGTTTTTAATTGTTCCTTGTAATGCAGACAAAGGTATTTTATTATAAAACCAGATAAAAGTAAAGGCGCAGCCTCTGACTTTTTTAAGAATACATATCTTAGCATCGAAGAGAATGTATCAGCCAATGAAAATCCATACCGATTTCTCGGTAAGCCTCGATTTGAAATTACAAAAATTAAATAGGAATCAGACCAGACTCTCGCTCGGGCTAAGTCTCGAGAGCGAGAGTCTGGGGAAAACGAGACTAATGTCTTTCAAACATCCCGCATTTCCTCAACGATGTGTATATACACGTAGTATTTCACACAAATAGGTATGAATATTGCCGATATATTTATGTAGAACACAAATGGTTAATTAAAATATAGCCTTCATTAATAATTAATTAGATATCTATTCCCCTCTCCCAATACTGTTCGCATAGGCGTTGGAACCGGGGGGGGGGGGCTTAGCCTCCCTACTTATTTGCAAATTATATACATAATGTAGGCATTGGTATTTACCTTTTTCTGTTGCCCCCCCCCCCTTTTAGCCCCCTTTCATTTTGCTTCCGACGCCTATGGTACACACACTTGTGTTAATATTTTTTTTCTTTCTGCATACGAGGTCATGTTCTACGATCGCTTTCAATCAGGCCGCTTACTGTTAATTAAGGGATATAAACTAAGTTATAAGTTTAAGGTACTAATTAGAAAGAATTGGGGTATACTCCTGTATTTGTTAAGGGGACAGCTATTTTATTTTGAGGGTGAGGGACTGGCAGTTTAAAAAATAAATACTTGCAGATCAGTGATCTCCCCCTCCCACGAATCAGAGTTTTTTACATTTTTTTTTTTTTTTTGCATGTAGGATTTTCAATGAAGAGGAAAATAAATAATCTGTCCTTCATCTTATTGATCGGAAATAAATATTAATCTGTCCTTCATTGACATGAAAATGAAAAAAAAAAATCTGACTTGGAAAAACTCGACTGCCCCCCCCCTTCCCTCAGAACAAATGGTGGTCCCCTATCCTATTTTGAAACAATTAGGGGGATCTCTAGTCTCCTGTTTTTGGTGATATTATTGAAAGATAAATGAACGCAATGCACATGCTGGAAATAAGATCTTGATGATCATTAGTACCCTCCACACAAAATAGTAAGAAAGTTAAGATTTCCATATCTTAATGGCCTTTTCAAAACCTGTACAGTAAATTTATGAAAAAGTCAAATTATTATTTATCTAGAAAATTTATTTAAACATTTCTTTTCAAATCCAGTGACAAACTGTAGGAATGCTGGGCAGGTGCAAATTATTTCCATCACCTCATGTTCTTGTGGATAAAATGAAATCTGAAAATAGGAGAAAATCAGGAAATACCATTATTGGAAGTAATTTGTGTTTAAAAAATGAAATAAAAAAAATGCATGGAAACATTTAACATAGAATTTACATACATGTGTAACGTGAAGCGGTCACCCTTCCAGGGGTTGAACAGGCTCGCCGTTGCTTAACTTGCCTGAAAAAGAGGGAGACTCTACCGCATCACCAGAAAAGCTAGCTCACTGGCGAGGCAGTATAAGTTCCCTATATACTGTCCGCTACACATGTTTTCAATTCTTCTGATAGTTTTATTATCAAAACTTTGTATGGTTTATAGCTTATATTGAGCATACCATTTTCCTTAAATGATGGATTAACTTGCTGCCTGAATGAATCCATTTGTCCAACATCTGAGAATAGCTATTCCTGCAACACAATATATATGCTATGAGATTACTAAATATACATTGTAGAATAAAATGGCATTACATTTGACAAAACAAATTATGCTGCATTGTATATTGTAGTGAATTTATGTTATTGATATAAATGAAAAAAAAATGTGTTACAAAACTTCTCTGTGAAAGTGAAACCTCTGACATCTACAAAAGTTATTGATAGAATATTTTCTATTAAAAAAATTCTAAGTCTCCCTTTTACCAAAATTAATGAAAAAAAAACAATATGCACTTGCAAGCTTTGAAAATGTGAAATGCTTTAGAAGTATACATACCCTGTGGAGAAATGATGCAAATGTTATTTATTCACTCTTTAAGCCTGAAACTCTGGACAGCTACAATGATAAAAGTATATATTATATAAATATTTTTAATGTACATGTAATCTAAACAAAAAAAGATTTTTTTTCTTCATTAATTTAGAAATTCTAGAAAATTACAGCTGATCTGAAGTGGGGCTTTTATGTTTTCAACACAATGTTACGGATATTTTTTGAAAAATGTGTAGCATATTTGTATGTCAAAATACATCATTGTTTGTTTAGGCCTAGTCACTAGTGAATCATTGAGTGATTGACTGAAACAATGAAAACATCTCATTCAATTTAGTTTAAATTTGTGTTACTGATGATCTCTATTATTACACATATTGTCTCAAAGAAAATGAACTAATTGACAGGAACTCAGTACTTATTTAGTGCCACTAATTTTTAATAATTCTAAAAAGTGTGCAACTTAGTAGGGGGGGGGGGGCGGGGGTTGTTACACACAAGGCTCGCATAATTACAGTTTTTCACTGACTGTACTAATACATTTAAATGAACATGAACACACTCGGTTTTTTTTTTTGTTAACAAAAGCATGTCTACATATTGTAGATCTACACATGTACCTGCATATGCGTATACATACCTGGCCTGGAATTACAGTCAGCAGTGATTGATCTACGGAGCTAGAGCTGATGCAAATCGTCTCAGTTTTCTGCTATTTTCCGAAATAATGTCCTCATATTCTTGTAAAATGGAGAAGCAATGCCTTGTCTCTTAATTTATCCCCATTTTCTTTAGAGATTGTGTGGTTATTGCATTTAAATCCACTGCAAATCTCAGCTGATGTCGCCACGTTTTTAGATGTAAACAACATTCCGTGTCACCGAGTGCAAGAGCTTGGCTGAAGCCGAATGCAGACAAACGACACATTAAAAAGAGAATTATTTTAAAGACATGCTATTTTATATACGAGAAAATCACTAATTATTTTCTATTTAAACATAAGGATATTGTTGTTTATTACAAATTGTTGCCAATATCGGTAAATAGTTATTTTGAGCACCATTTCCTTATATGGATCAATCAGGGCGGAGCAACTGTCATGACGTCAGACCTCATTATGACTTCATTACTATATTTTTTTCATGTGTTGCCTTAACTGTACTGCGTTATTAAAATGTTATTGATTTGATAGGAAATTTTTCATTTGTGAAAATTCTTATAGAAAATGTAATAGGTCTTTTTAAAGGAGGTGTAATTAATTAAAAAAAAATGTTTCATTTCAGTTTCTCATAATTATTATTTCCTTCAGATCATATAAATTTGATCTCACAAATTTTCACATGGAAATCGTATTATTTCAATAACATAAATTTTACAATAATAAATCACTCCACCCCAACTTAATGACATGGAAGGAATGAAGCTAATGATTCAGAGAAACCAAGTCATGATGGAAACAGTTCTCCTTAAAATAGACCACATTAATTTAAAGCTTGACTTAATGGCACCAGCTGACAAGAAAAGCACAATTGTAGAGTCCATAAATAAGGAAAATGCACTGCAGTAACCAACCAAACTCACAATTTGAAGGATCAATATACATGTATGAATGAGAGTAAAGACAATGATAAATCCTTATATGTGGCTAATGTGGAGGACCTACAACAAAACTGAATACCCAGTCACACTAAGACAAGGGGACACAACACAGCAATCTCACAGGGGCCATCAAATGAGATTAACACTAGACTAGAAACACAACAGAAGCCAAAAATGGAACCTAGCTTAGAATTAAATGAAGTTGAGGTTTTTTCTCCAAGACAGATAGTGAAATTACAACTACATACAGGCACACTCCACTTTTGCAACACTGACAAAAGTATGGAACTGAAAACTCCATCAAACCACAATGAGAACCAGGAAACTGTGACCAAGATAACAGTAAGATGGGAAGCCAAAGGAATGGTTATAACTCAAACCCTGATTACGAGCCTAATATAACACCTAAAGCCAGGATGGAAAGTAGCGGCAGCAAAGGTCAAGAAACAAGGCCTATCACCACCCTAAATCAGACTTACACTAACTCAAATGTAACACCACATCGCAATGTAACAGACCAACTAGCCCTACCAGACCAGATAAAACAATAGATAACCCAAAAACCCAAGGAAACAGTCAGTCTTTTTTAGGGCATGGCCGAGCCTCCACCCTAGTGCACATACTAGCCAACCATCTGACCGGTCGCCCACTATACCAACTATACCAACAAAAGTGGCACCCAACTGTAAGGACAAAAGTAGTACAAGAACACCATACCAAAAATTAGATCCAAACCAACACTGTGAAAAGAGGGAAATGAAAATTGGAACCTTAAATGTACAGAACATCAAAGGCAACTCAGTCTACATCAACGAGATACTGAAAGAAATAGACATTTTGCTAATCCAAGAGCACTGGATGTTCAAGTTTGAAGAGAGGGAAATAGGAAACATACTGCATGACCATGACTTTTATGCTTTACACCCATTAGCCAAAAAAGGATATAAGCTACTATCTGGCCAAAGAACATCTCGAGCCACATTAAACCACTCCCTGAAAGTAACAACCACATTGCTATTATCGAGTTGTATGCAAAGCCAAGACCACTCTGCATAATCAATGTCTATATGCCATGTAGAGGTGGAAAACATACAAGTGCGGAATACAGTGACTCCTTAGATGTAGTTAGAGAAACCATAACAAAATACAGGAGAACCCACACTATCCTATTGGGCGGTGACCTAAACGCTTCTTTACATAGACCAAACCCTAATAATATGGACAATCTACTGAGGGAATTCTGCAACGAACTCAGCATCATCACAAAGTTACCCTGAAGAACCAACTTTCTTTCACCATGATAACAAAAGCACGTCACAGATTGACTACCTTCTCAAACAACAAGACCAAAGTGATGATGGTATACAGCAGGTCAGTATACGAGGTCAGCAAAGTACCAACACATCCGATCATGTCCTTACCACTGGGAAAATCTACATAAAACCACACAAGAAGGCAAAGACCGAACCACCTACAACAACTGAATACTATAAACCAAAGTGGATTAAATGTGATGATTCCAGATACCAATCCTCTATTGATGAATATCTAAACGAAGAACCCAAATGCCAGAATGACAACACCAATATTCAGCTAATATTGGATATTGTACACCTCAGCAATACTCTACACACTGCGGCTGAAACTGCAATTCCAAAGCATAAAGCCAACGGTAAGAGAACTCAGAAGAAGAAAGGACGAACACCCTGGAATGAGGATATTGGACAAGCTTCTAGGATAGCCAAGAAAGCACACTATGTCTGGGTTATGGAAGGATCTCCAAAAGGACAAAACTGTATGCTATTCAACAACATGAAGGCAACAAAGAAAACGCTGAGACAGAAACAGCGACAAGCCCAAGCTCGCATACGTGAAAAGAAGTACAGCGATATAATGGAATCTGCAGATCTCAACCAAAAACTGTTTTTCAAGTTGGTACGAGAACAACGTACCTCACACTGCGCAGAAACTGACACCTTATACCTAGACGGACACGAACTACAAGGAGATGAACTAATTTTAAAAGGCTGGAACACACACTTCAATAGACTTGGAACTCCTGATGCCAACCAGGTAAATGAAGAAGAATGTTTACTCATCAAAGAAATCCTGGAAGACCCTGAAAAGAGAAGTGAGATCCCAGATATCACACAAATGCAAGTGGAGAATGCCATCAGTAAACTAGCTAACAACAAAGCACCTGACCATCTAGGGCTTACAGCTGAACACTTCAAAAAGGGTGGAGCTACTATAGTAAAATACACAACTGCCATCTTAAACACCATTAAGAGAGAATGTAACATCCCAGAAATACTCAAGACTGGGTTAGTAACTCCTGTGCTAAAGAAGGATAAAGACTCTAAAATCCCAGGTAACTATAGAGGGATAGCTGTTACCCCTGTACTTGGAAAAATACTTGAATCCATCCTAAAAAATCATATAGAGCCAACTATAAGTAAAATACAGAACCCAATGCAACGAGGATTTACTGAGAAAACTTCACCTGTAAATGCAGCCATACTCATAACAGAAGGCATTAATGAGGCAAAAGATAAAGGTCAAAGTGTTGCGATTACCACCTTAGACGCTGAGAAGGCATTTGATAAACTGGACCATGAGATCCTATTCCAAAAGCTCTACCACTATGGCATTTCAGACGACTCATGGGTTCTAATGAAAATGTTACAGACCGAAGCCACTACAAGAGTAAAGTGGAAGGGAGGATTGAGCACTGGTTTTGTTGCCCAGCAGGGAATCCGACAAGGAGCCAAACTCTCACCGACTCTTTACAAAGCTTACAACAACCAGCTTCTTGATATTCTCAGAACGAACAAAATTGGAGCCTCCATTGGTACCACCTTTATTGGATGTCCTACAGTTGCTGACGACATAGCCCTCATATCGCATAACCCATCGGATCTACAACAAGCGCTACATATCGTTCACAATGAAACCAAGAGAGATAAAGTCACCATCAACTCTTCTAAAAGCGACGTTATAATAATCAATGCGCACAAGAACAGACCAACCCAGACCTGGACTCTGGGTGATAAGGAGATAGAAAAAGTGGAAACGACAAAACATGTTGGACTGTTAAGATCATCAAGTGGCAAAAACGACATCCAGAGTAGAATCCAACTAGGTAGAAGAACGATGTATGCACTACTTGGGGCAGGACTGCATGGAAAAAATGGTATCAATCCTAAAGTCTCTCATAAGATCTACACCACATTCTGCAGACCAAGAATGACATATGGATTAGAGGCTGTCATTCTATCTAGAAGCGAAGAACAAGAACTGCTCCTTTATGAGAGAAAGTTACTGAAACAAATCCAAGGACTATCAGTAAAAACACCTATCATTGCTGTGTACTCACTCCTGGGGGCTATTCCAATTACTGTATGCATAGAGAAAAATACACTAACAGCATTCTACAAGATCATCAAGAATCAAGACAGCGCAGAATATGAAGTAGCCAGACGTCAACTTGCGCTAAAAGATCAGAACAGTAATAGCTGGTTCACACATGTAAGAAAACTCCTACAGAAATACCATCTGCCTACTGCCTACGAACTAATGGAAACACCACCCTCCACAGGAAAATGGAAAATCATGCTAGACCAGGCTATACAGGAACACCAAACAACCCAATGGCAGAATGAAGTAACAGACAAACCATCCTTGAAACACCTAGCACTGCAACCAAAATCAACAAAGCAAGCACACCAACTATGGGACTATGTACCAAACAACACCAGAGCAGTAGCAAAAGCTTCCATCAAGGCAAAAATTGTAACCGGAACATATATCCTACAGTCCAACAGAGCCAAGTTCAACCAGCACACAGTCTCTTCAACCTGTCTTCTATGCAATGCCGCCAGTGAGGATAGAGAACACCTTATTCTCCACTGCTCCACATACCAAGCTATCCGAGATAAACATCTAGATGCACTATACCAACTACTACTCCAGCACTATAACCCCCAGACCGTCAGTAAGATTATGTGCAATTCGACTAACCTTTTACAGTGCCTGCTAGACAGTTCTAAGACTGAGATCTTGGACATTCTTGGAAAAAACAGTGCGATAATAAGTGATATCGAAGAGATAAGCAGGAACCTACTATTTGACATTCATAACAGTAGGGCAGTGAACATATCTCGATTATAGACACTACTCCGATAATGACATTTTTAAACATTTTTTTAGAAATCTACCTGTCCACACAGGGTGCTCCGAAGTCAACGGAGGAAAGTACATGATAACAACAACAACAACAACAACGATGGCACTAATACAAGTCCAGGACCGGAATGATACCTTCGAAAGCCGCAGTACTAAAAAGCTTAATGGCACTTTGGTAAAAGGATTTAACTTTGAGTGGTTCAATCTTATCACATTAATTACCAAACTGATCGAAAGTACCATATAATGTCATTACACAATTTAAATATATATATATATATATCTCAATATATATTTTACAATACTTTTGATCTACATGTAACTTCCGATTCGTAGAACATAAATTTAAATGCCATGGTAATATCTTCTGTGTTTCAGTATAGAATTACAAATTTTATATTTCAAAGCACAGAAGACTCTATCTCTGATTTATTTTCTCTTCCCTCTCTATGCATATTCTTACTGTAGAAATTTTGAAACATTAAGTTTAAAAAAAAAAATTATTGAAATGGAAATAAACAATGTTCAGATGGAAACAAATAGCTATAAAAAAAGGTTTAGCGCAAATGTCAACTGAATGCTACTTTTGTCAAAAGAATTAAAATGTAAATGATTATTTTTTATTTCAACTTCTGAGATCATTTCCATTTTAATCTACCTGTGCATTTTTGTATGACCAAGATCCAAAGAAGCTCGAGCTCCAGCCACCATCAATGCCTGTTATCTTGAGATATATTGCAACATGTTGGTCGAAAACAGATACCACTAAATCAGGTATATTACAGAATGCACATACGCGAATATGACCAAGTACATTACAATATGGACAAAAGTAAAGTTACTTTTAAAAGAAAAAAAATCGATTTGTGACAAATGTCGTAAAGCACAAATTGAAAAAAGTCATTAAAATCAATTAATATTCATCATCATAATCCTTATTTGATAAAATATTTGAGAGGCGAATACATTGTTTGGTGAATTTTATAAGTCATTACGTTTTCTTTTTAAGCATAAACGAATATCTGTATATAACATTCTCCACCAAGTATATTCTAGAATCAGACTCATGTTGAGTCTAAAGAAAGAATTACACGTATTTCATAAGAAGTAGGAAAGAAAGGTTTTTACTTTGAATGGATTTTAGAAACAAATAAAGCTGATTATTTTTTATGCTTCATTTTTCTAGCTACTGTGGAGACATCATTATTCTACTGGAGGATTTAGTTGTTCACCCTTACCAATGAAATATATGGAGATACCAAAAAGCATTCAAGCTCAGAAGTCAATTAAACATTACGAAATGTAGCAGGGCAAATACGGACCTCCGAATCATATGCTTTAGAGGTGGGATCAGATGTCATGCCGAAATAAGCATCCCCTGCCAACCGGTCATATCCGCCTTGTCACGATCGAGGGAAATTGGAAAATCCATCTGCAATTCATTTTGTGAATAAAAGACGAACAATGAATATAGAAAATTTAGTTAGCATTTGATTTATGATGATTTTTATCTGCGAACAAGGTCATTGTATCAATCATAGAACTTACGAAATTATTACTTTAACCTGGATTACTGTCATTTCTGTTTCAACAATCTGTTAGAAATTAGCATAAGGAGCATTGTTAAGGCTTGAAAAAGGGGCGGGGCCTAATTTATACAGGAAAAACTTACTATGACATCACACAAAGAAAGACTTTCATGTATTTCTCATAATTTACCACTTTTATCTATATTAGCATAATAAACAACAATAAAACTTGTCAATGTATTTTTAAAAAGTTGCTTGTTAAATTCATTGTAGCTGGTATTAGACAAAGCACTGATCACGATGAACTTGTAAACATGACGTCATATTGGTAAAAATGACGTATTTCATGTGCTGTGAGATGCAGATTGAGGAATTTTTTAACAAAAAAAAAATGCTTTTTATTATTAAATGGAATATTATTCAGTTTTTAAATAGGAGATAAATACCAATGTATATCCTTTGTTTAGTGCAATTATTAATTAACTACCAAGAGAATGTATTCAAATAATTATGTGGTGTTATTATGTACAGGTTACGTATATTTTACATCAAGATGCCTCATAAAATCGTACTTTCGCAAGGGCATACACTGCATAGATCTGAACCATTTTTTGAATGTAGATAAAGGATATTTTTCTTAACTTGAAAAGTGCTGATGCTAAATCGAAAGCTTGATTTTATAAGTACACAACATATTTGGTACACGTCAAACATATTTCGACATTGGCTTATTTACCTGAAAATTTAACTATGAAAACGTGCATTCTACTCAAAGCAGCAGCACCTTTCAGAAACTACAAAGTATACAGAAACAATTACAGTAATAGCTTGAAATTTTAATTTCCACAAGGGTATGCCCTTGCAATATTGAAATTTGTTAATGACCTACATTCAGTACACAAACTATGCATTCATCTCTTGACTGTCCATCGATGGGACTGAACTTCAAACAGTACAGAGAGGGTTGTACTATGCTATTTCCATAAGTATTAAAGTTCTGTGATAATAAAACAGCTTCACAAAAATAAGTTCAATTTTAAAAAAAATACCCCTTTTTTGCACGTCTATTTCACGTTGATTTCTGAGTAGGCAGTAACCGTGTTGCGTACATGGTCAAGCTAACTGTTTATACGTGGAGCATGTGCTTATGTATTGAATGAATTTAGAGAAATAAAAAAAATTCATAGATATTTTTACACAAACAAGCAACAGCCACGGAATATTAAAAGACTCCATGTGAAAAATACTCTGAAAGAAGCTGATTGTCATAAATCAATATTCAGATTTCAGAGTTAAATGTACGTATATAACATCATCTGATAATAATGTAAGTATGGTTATTTGATATTAATCAACAAGCGTACGTATCATATCATGAAAGGATGTTGTCTAATGACATTGCAAATTTCATTACACATTATTCATTAACATTAATAAATTCAAATGATTAATGTACATATTTCGGACTATTAAATTGCTTTTTATGAATATAAATGTATGTACTGAAACTAAACAAAATGAGATATTTGATATACATTGTTTTGCTTACAATAACCAGATTCGAAAACCACAAAAAAGAAAATCAGAATGTACATGTACTTTTATATATGAAAAATATGTTATATAAGAAACTACTGTTAGTGAACAAGATTCTTGAATCATTGATGAAAGCAGGAGCGTTAAACATTTTAAGACACTACAATTTAATGATACGGCAGATTAAACTGCCAAAAAGCTTTGAAAAGATGACTGTCAATCCGAATCCAACAGATTGTACACAACATCATGAAAAGTATTTCATCTCCTTCTTTTACTATACTGCCATCCTGTGTAAAAAAAAAACATAAAACTTTTAATTTTGTCTTCTGGAAGAGTTTTCACAGAAAAAACAATACGGTGTATGTTCTTAAGGTACTCCGATGGTTCTGGAAACCAAGCATTTACTAACTTAAAATGAACATGAAAATTTCCCTGACTTTTAAAAGTAACGCGTTTTTACCCATTCTAATTCTTCAAACTTTATCTTTCAAGATAATCATATTATATAGAGAAAATTAGCAAATCTCAAATATATTTTCAGGAATTGCAAATAAAAACACCTATGCATTTTCCAATTCAAATTTGACCAATTAAAACATTTTAAAAATAAAAATTATAAGCATCCAGGCTTTTGAAGAAATTTCATAGTTTTTATGCATATAATGTACTTTAATTTCTTTTATTTACTTCCATCATTTTATCATGCAAAGTGTATAATGATTTTCCTGTCATTTCAAAGCTTCATAAATCAATTCTAATTCCAGTTCCTATTAATTAACATCGTTGTCTATTTTTAGCTTAAAATGAACTTCAAATTCTTGATATATGTAATTTAAAAATGCATTTACGGGGTAAAAAGTTTCACTTTTAATAAAGACCTTTCCGAGAACTGCAAAAAACATTGAAGAACATTGAGAGGTATATTATTCTCGAAAGAAATTATTTCATTTTAAAGTTGATTTTTTTTTTAAGATTTTTAAATCAAATTTTAAATTAAAGAGTTGCCCTTCCTGACTGAGGATCGGAGTCCCTTAACTAAAGAGATTAAATACCTGTATAGAGGCCTAAATAATGTTGCTCGGTATGCTACAATTTAACACGCATTCTCTGTAAGCACCAACGAATTTACTATAGGGCTTGGAAACGACATGTCTCGGATTTTGATGAAATTTTTACCATAGGTGGGTCTTGGTAAAAAACTAGTAAATATGGTGTCGGAAGTTCCACACGTGCACTTGGTTGCCATGGAGACGGATCCATTGAATTCGGCCATTTTTGGCCCATTTTGACCAAATGAAAACATGAAAATTGAGAAAATGTAAATGCATATTTATCGGTATCTAATATACTCTAACAAAAATCATTAGATCATATGATAACATGACCTTTTAAGGTACACAGAGCAAATAATCGTTTATTCTAGAAATATTCTTCCTGTAAGAAAAAGGTCATGCAAACTGACATGGCTTCTAAAAATTTGAAAAATGGGGAAATTGGAATTTTTTGAGATCTTTGAGGCTAAATAAGAAAAATTGTCCGCGGAAATTTCCCAAACCTTATATGTGTTATTATACTTGGGAATAAGTAGTGTCATTTCATGAAAAAACATAAGTGGGCTTTTGCTCCTATTTTTAGTAACATGTATGTATAAATAGATATATTTAAGAATAATGTGAAAAATCAAATTTTGGCAAAGTTTAAATTGTCATTACTGCATAATTAGAACGTATGTTGTAAAAATTGAGATTCTAATGACAAGAGCTGGACACCACTAGCTGGTATGGATAATTGATGAGGGGAATACCCATTTCTATTTTTAGTCACAGGTGGCTATATATAGAGATGTCTCTGAATATTAGGAAAATTGGTATTTTTGTTCTAATTGGAAGCTTCATATAAAAAGTTCTAACAAATATAAAGCTTTCTACAATATGCTTTCAGAATGTACATGTGTTTGTTCAAAAATTGCTTCAGTCTTGAGGATGGACTCTTGTCTCATTTAATGGCAACAATGATCTAAAAATAGATTACTCGAATAATTTGAGAAAATGTAGATTATTGCACCTTTTCAGGCAATTTTTAGATGTAGTTGCTGCATAATTAGGAAATATTTTGTACAATTTTAGATGTAAATGACAGGATCTGGATACCACTAGCAGGTATGGATAATTGATGAGGGGAATTCCCATTTCTATTTTTAGTATCAGGTGCCTAAATATAGAGATGTCTCTGAATATTAGGAAAAATGGCATTTTTGTTCTAATTTGGAAGCTTCATATAAAAAGTCCTAACAAATATAGCTTTCTACAATATGCTTTCAGAATGTACATGTGTTTGCACAAAAATTGCTACAATATTGAGGATGGACTCTTGTTTCATTTTATGGCAACAATGGTCTAAAAATAGATTACTCGAATAATTTGAGAAAATGTAGCTTATTGCACCCTTTCAGGCACTTATAGATGTAGTTGCTGCATAATTAGGAAAAATTTTGTAAAATTTTAGATGTTAATGACAAGACCTGGATACCACTAGGTGGTTTGGATAATTGTTGAGGGGAATTCTCCTTTTTCTATTTTTAGTATCAGGTGGCTAAATATAGATATGTCTCTGAATATTAGGAAAAATGGCATTTTTGTTCTAATTGGAAGCTTCATATAAAAAGTCCTAACAAATATAAAGCTTTCTACAATATGTTTTCATAAATCAATATACATGTGTTTGTACAATAATTTCCACAATATTGAGGATGAACTCTTTTTTCATTTCATACCAACAATGGTCTAAAAATAGATTATTCGAATAATGGAGAAAATGTAGATAACTGCACCTTTTAAAGCACGTTATAGATGTCATTGCTGATTACTTAAGAAGTATATTGTCAATGTACATGTGTTTGTACAATAATTTCCACAATATTGAGGATGAACTCTTGTTTCATTTCATACCAACAATGGTCTAAAAATAGATTATTTGAATAATGGAGAAAATGTAGATAACTGCACCTTTTTAAGCACTTTATAGATGTCATTGCTGATTACTTAAGAAGTATATTGTAAAATTTTAGATGTTAATGACAACATTTAGCAGGTAGGGACAATGGTTGAGGGGGTTTCCCATTTCTATTTTTAGTATCACGTGGCGTAATATAGATATGAAGTACTCTTAATATTAGGGAAAATTGCAGTTTTATGCTAATTTGATTCTTCGTACAAAATGTCTTCATAAATATAATGCTTTCTACAATATGCCAACAGAATGAACACTTGTTTGTACAATAATTGCTACAATATTGAGGATGAACTCTTGTTTTTTTTTAAAGCAACAATGGTCTAAATATAGACGCCTGGAATAATCGAGAAAATGTACATTATTGCACTTTTTCTGGCATTTTATAGATGTCATAGCTGCATAATTAGGAAGTATATTGTCAAATTTGATATGTTAATGACAGTACCTGGCCACCAATAGCTAGTGTGGACAAAAGTTGAAGGGGGGGGTCCTATTACTATTTTTAGTATCACGTGGCGAAATATAGATATTTAGGCCATTTATAAGAAAACTTTATCTTTTCAATTGTTCTGTAAAATAATTCTGATTGTCCTAATTCTAGTCTTTGACAATGTACCTGTACTATTTTCATATACAAGTTCATTTTGTCCAAAGACTTTTAATTTTTTGAGACGAAGACTCAAAGAACGTATTCTATATGGCAGTTTCTGTGGTCTGCATTTTTTTTTTTGGATGGTCACGATACACTCATATAGATTTCAAGAACCTTTTGTCATTTTTTGTCAAAATTGTCACAGAGTATCTAAGGATTTTTGTTAATACATGTACCAAACATAGGGATTTTCTCTTTATACAAGAGGAGAAACTAGGGAATCTAATATCTAATACAGTACCCGCATCGTTATTCTTTACAGGATACACGATACGATAGGATACACGCACGATACGATAGGATACACGCACGATACGATAGGATACACGCACGATAGGACAGGATACACGCACGATAGGATAAACGCAAAACACGATAAACGCAAAACACGATACACGCAAAACACGATAAACGCAAAACACGATAGACCTGATAAACGATCTACACGATAGGATAAACGCAAAACCTGATAGGATTGTTTCAAAATGCGGAACGTTTTTTGACAAGACGAAAAGATTATTTTGAATTAGATTTAAAGATTTTTTAAATTAGATCATATTTTAATTTAAATACTCGCAGAGCTTGAAATCTAAACTATAAAGTACATTTAATTATTATTAAAAGAACCTGAGATCTCTGTATTAATTTTACAAAAGTTGTTTATTTATATATATAAAAAATTGACAGTGATTAAATGGATTTTTATGAAATGGAGACTGTATTTTTTTTTAAATTTCTTCTCAAGTGTGTGAATTTTGAAACTCTTTAGACAGATTTATTATTTATGAAAAATATCCATTTTAATTTTCTATCTAATAAATTTATCTACAAGTACGAAGTTATTTCACGGAAGAAATTTACGCAATAAATTAAATATTTGTATTTAATGTCTAAAGCTTACAGTCTGCCATGTTTCCAAAAATCGCAATTAAATATTAATATCTTAGAAAATAATACAAGTAGAAGACTGGCCGAAAGAAAGGTTTAAAGAAAACGGCTTTAACAAAATTAATAAATTTAAAATGATAAATCTATCAAGAACGAAACAGTTCAAGAAAATTAAATTTTCTGAATAGAAATCTAAATAATTATTAAAATCATGGCGATCTGCATTAATACATGTAAACTGTGTCATGAGAATATGAGTCTGCTACAACTGCACATGTACGTTTACGCTAAGCTCTGACTTGTATATGTAATCATTTTACATTAAAGATACTTAAAACCTCGTATTTATTAACGAACATTGAATGGTTAAATACTTTCTTCTTTACAATACAAAACAGAAAAATTAATTAACAAATTTTAAAAGAGTGAAATTCGACTTTTCCGACTAAATAATTATAAATCATTGCTATTAAACTCTGTGTGTACTGTTTCTTATAATAACGAAAAATAGGTTTAATTCGGCATATGAATTATTAAACCTTAAAAATCATTTTACACTGATCCGGTAATCTCATATTAGGCATATTCGAAGGGCGGTATTTTGAAAGTCCGCAACCAATTTAAAATTAGATGAACATGATCTAACCAAATAGCCAAATATAATGTTGAATTCTCAAATAAAGTTACATACGTATGGATTAAAATCGATTAATACTACAAATTGATTCGGTGTATTTATTAGTCTTGCATGGTCACGGCGGATCAGACGACTCCTTTTGTTTTATTTTTCTAGTAAGATACCGTTAATAAAATATTGCGAGCTAATTTTCATAGTTTAGAATGTTGGAACTATTTCACCCGTTTCTACGATCAATGAAATTGTTTCCTAGAATTAATTTTGTCCGTTTTACGTAGAAAACCCGATGACCCGAAAGTGCACGTACCATAAGTGCAGTATATTTTTTTATGTTTATTAAAAGACTTATTTACGTAAACATAATGGAAACATTGTACGAAATGAAAAAGAATCAACGGAGTGAGTTAAGGGACTTCATTACATTAAATTGATTTATTTGAATTTTTATTTAACATTCAAGATCATGATTTGTTAATCCATAAATCGTACAATTATTTAATGTATTTTAAATTAAATCTTTGATAAAATTGTTCAAACAAGTTAGGAACAAAATCCCGAAAATAAGGAGATGCGTTTCATTAGAACCAGGTAGTATTCGAGGTTACTAATTGACCCCAGGTGAGAAATCAGTACAGGTACGTGTATGTTGACGGTGATCACACACACACGGGCCGAGGTGTCAGTTAGGGGAGAAGGGGGAGGGGGCGGTTGACCGCACAGGAAGACAGTGTGCTAATTAGAGAGCTACACATACGTGTCAGTTTTTTTTGTAAAGAAAGGTCTTCGATTTATATTGATTTTTGGCATCCCGATGGATTATATTTTGAGTTTATTTCCACGCCGAAAAGGTAAGCTGTTAAAAAACTTCATGTTTTCCCCTGTACATGTATATATTATTTTTATGTTATCTAATGCCAGATAAAATTAATGAAAATCTTCTATTTTAAAGTAACAGCCATGGTGTGATAAATTGGGTAGAACGTTTTCATTGATTATATTTTATAATTTTGATTTCTTTTATTAATTTAGACATATGTCAAGGAATCTATAATTAGCTTTAAAAAATAAATTTAAAATTTGAACGTATACGGCCAAAATCGTTGTTAAAATCATCTGGATCATTGTCTTATGTTATATTATATTTGTAACATCAAGACTTCAAATAATTGTGCATACATGCAGGTCAGACGCGTAAACATATTTCTAACGTTATCAGACGATAAACAAGGAAAAACAGAATATTGCATGAAAAAAAGATACATTTCAATATGCTGCTTATTATTTATTTATTTGCTTTTTGTCTACGCGAACATCGTAGCTTACCAAAATTTCTCCGGTAACTCCGATTCATTTGAGAAAATCATATTAATAGTATTTAATTTTGACAAAATAAATCATACAATTCTATAAATAATTTTTAAAGAAATAGACCGGTTGATCGATCTACTTATAATTTCATTTCCGAAAAACAGAGTTACTGTTTAAATTTTGACAATTACTCTCTGCTTTACCATGATATAATTATTCTATTTACTTAATTAATTATTTATTAATAAATCAATTTATTCATTCATGAAATACGCGATTAATTATTTTTTCCTTCTACTCTTTAATATTTCTTATATTGATGAAAAAGAAAGGGATAAATCTTTATTTTCTCTTTTTCGGTTGAATTAATCTTATTTTTATTAACAAAACGAAAAAGAAACTCGGAATAGCTCAGTAGTTTCTTTACATAGTAAAGATAAAAAGCGAGGGTTTCCGAATATACACGATAAACGCAAAACACGATACACGATAGAACCTGATAAACGATCTACACGATAAACGCAAAACACGATAAACGGAAAACACGATAGAAAACGCAAAACCTGATAAACGGAAAACACGATACGATAGGATACGATAGGATACACGCACGATACGATAGGATACACGCACGATACGATAGGATACACGCACGATAGAACACGATAGAATTGTAAAGAATAACGATGCGGGTACTGTAACAGGACCTTGTTAAAATGCCATTTCACTGATCTGTTACAGGGTTACTCTCATGACTGTTGATGCCCTCTTGTCTCTTTTATAAGAATGTTCTTAAAAAGTTGTGAAATTGGCTTTAACAATCATTGAGTAGATGAATATGATAGATCATTAAAGAATATGACACGAAGGGAGGTCGTTCAGGATATATGACGTCATTGATCGATTTGGTACACTTTTAAGTTTAATGCAGAAAAGCCTCAAAATGACTCATTTCTGTGCTAATTTTCCCTTTAGCCACCGTTGCCCTCTTTAATTTTTGGATTATGTAAACTGCTATGAAAAATTACATATCGGTTATCTAAAAATCTCTCTGGGCGAGAGTGGCAGAGTATGTCTTCTGAAAGAAAATATTCCACTGAAAATTGATGTCTTCTGCAACTTTTTAAGAAAATACGGCAAAAGACACAAGTTAATGACGTCACAGTTAGCATAAAGGAGGTCATATAAGAAAAATGATTTTGGTATTTTTACTGCAGGGAATTCTTATGATTCAGAAAGAGTGAATTTTGATTTCCTATATCACTGTCATATCCTAGAAAAATATAGGGCTTTAAATATTTTGTATTGAAACTGTACCTTGTTTTTTGTTTCTATAAATAGAACTGGAAGTCCTCATTGATTTCGCATATTTTAAATATAAGTAGAACTGAATATCATCGTTTTTTTTTTTGCTTGTAAGTTAACGGTAACTACCGATATTACATATAGTTTATACTTATCAGTCACATGATTATTTTACTAGGAAAACTTTATTATACTCATGATATATTGAACATGTTGAATACAGCAGTATATTTCGTAAATATGTTATCAATGAAGCTCCTTTAATCCGTTGTCATTTTTCTTCTTCTGCTGAGAAGTTGCTACATATAAGTGGATGTGCTATAAATAGAAAAGAGAGCCCCACGTTCAGATAGTGTGCATTTCACTAAATAGATTGGAATTATTTGTCAGTCACACGTACAACCTCTACTGTAAATCTGGAAATTTTTACGTCGATTTAAATATTTTGCGAATTCATGTCAAAATGGTGCTTATTAATTTTTACGTATCAAAATTTTGCGAATAACCACTGCTTTGTTAACATTTTCTTATTTGTAATTTATTTTTAAGAAAAATATTTTTGCGAATGCAATGAACTCGCAAATTTGCTAAAAATTTATCTACAGCAAAAATTTCCAGACTAACGATATAACATTGATTTTTCTTTCCAACATTGCCGGAAAGGTACAATAACCCATATTTTCTCGATTATTCAAGAAATTTTTTAGTCCATTGTTAGTATAAAAAAAGGGTTAGTCCTAAATATTGTAGCAATTCCTGTACAAACAAGTGTTCGTTTCGAAGGCATATTGTAGAAAGCTTTATTTTTAAGACGTTTTCTAGGAAGATTCAAATTACCAACCAGAAGTCTCTGTCGAGACTATAGCTCTACTGGTTTATACTTAAAACAAAGGAAGAGAAAAGTAGCAGTTGGGACTTGAGACTTTAAAACAGCAATAAGTAAAAAAAAATGATCCTTGCCGCTAATCAAAAGAAAAACAGATGCACAGAATTATGTACCTTAGTGTAGTCTACTTGTGTGACAAGTTATATTGAAAGTGGACCAAAACTGTAGGAGGAGTAGCATTTTGAAAGAATTTTACAGAAATTTCTATTTTTAGTAACCACGGCAACACTGTTCATCGAAATCAAAAACAAATGCACAGAATTATGTATCTTAGTGTAGTCTACTTGTGCCAAGTTATATTGAAATCGGACCAAAACTGTAGGAGGAGTAGCATTTTGAAAGAATTTCTCAGAAATTTCTATTTTTAGTAACCATGGCAACACCGGTCATCGAAAACGAAGAACAGATGCACAGAATTATGTATCTTAGTGTAGTCTACTTGTGTGCCAAGTTATATTGAAATTGGATCAAAACTGTAGGAGGAGTAGCATTTTGAATGCATTTCACAGAAATTTCTATTTTTAGTAACCAAGGCAACACCGTTCATCGAAATCAAAAACAGATACACAGAATTATGTATCTTAGTGTAGTCTACTTGTGTGCCAAGATATATTGAAATTGAACCAAAACTGTAGGAAGAATAGCATTTTGAAAGCATTTCACAGAAATTTCTATTTTTAGTAACCATGGCAACACCGTTCATCAAAATCAAACATAGGTAATCAGAGATTACAGAGCTCACCTCAATGAATGTTGTCTTTAAGTAAGGCAAAGTCACACAATTAACCAACAAAAAGTATACATTCCAAAAATGAAAAATTTAAGCAATTTTGACCTGATACTTTGAAATAGACCTACATAAAAAATTTAAACTAGTTCTTCTTCATGAAAATATAATGAAAATCCAGCATCTGAAGCAAATTTGAGAGTTTTCATCTCTTGATGCAGCATTTGTACAAGTTTGGTTTATACAATGTTATATAAGCCTTATAGTTTTTGGAAATAGACCAGCAACCATAACTTTTACCTTGTCCATTATCTGAAAAATGTATGTCCAATTCAGCATCCGAAGCAAGTCCATTAGTGTACATCCTTAGATGTATCATCCATGCAAGTTTGCTCATTATAGGGCTCATAGTTTATTGGAAATGAAACATGCATCAAAAACTAACATTTTCACTCATCCACAAAAAGTAGGTCAGATTCAGCATCCGAAGCAAGCCTGGTAGTATGCATCCTTAGATGTATCATCTATGCAAGATTGGTCATTAAAGAACTCATACTTCCTTGGAAATGAAACCTGCACCAAAAACTTTTACCTGTTCACTCAACCGGAAAATGCAGGTCAGATTCAGCATCCGAAGCAAGCCTGGCAGTGTGCATCCTTAGATGTATCATCCATGCAAGTTTGGTCAACATAGGGCTTAAAGTTACTTGCAAATGAAACCTGCACCAAAAACTTTAACCTGTTCACTCAACCGGAAAATGTAGGTCAGATTCAGCATCCGAAGCAAGCCCGGTAGTATGCATCCTTAGATGTATCATCCATGCAAGTTTGGTCAACATAGGGCTTATAGTTCCTTGGAAATGAAACCTGCACCAAAAACTTTAACCTGTTTACTCAACCGGAAAATGTAGGTCAGATTCAGCATCCGAAGCAAGCCCGGTAGTATGCATCCTTAGATGTGTATCATCCATGCAAGTTTGGTCAACATAGGGCTTATAGTTACTTGGAAATGAAACCTACACCAAAAACTGCACCAAAAATGTTAACCTGCTCCAAAAACATTAACCTGGTCATTCCTTTGCTGAATTTGCAGCATCTGAAACTCTGTCTGGTACAATGAAACACACTAGAACCATATTCCATGCATGTCTAATCAATATAGGACTCAGAAGTAATTAAAAAGAAAACTGCTCCAAAAAACTTAACCTTAACCTGGGACGCCGACGCCGACGCAGAGGATATCACATAAGCTCCCCCCAACTTCGTTGAGGTGAGCTAAAAACCGATGCACAAAATTAAGTATCTTAGTGTAGTCTACTTGTGTGCCAAGTTATATTGAAATTGGATCAAAACTGTAGGAGGAGTAGCATTTTGAAAAATTGTTTACAGACGGACGGACGGACGGACGACGGACGCATTACTATCGCATAAGCTCTTCTGGTCTCTGACCAGTAGAGCTAAGAACCTGCCATTTTTTCCTAATATTTAGAGACAAATCTATATTTCGCCATTTCATACTAAAACTAGAACGGGGAAACCGCCTCAACCATTGTCCACACCGACTAATGGTGTCCAGCTTTTGTCATTAACATCTAAAATTTTACAATATACTTCCTAATTAAGCAGCAATGGCATCTATAATGTGCCTAAAAAAGGCGCAAAAATCTACATTTTCCCAATTATTTGAGTAATCTATGTTTAGACATTGTTGCTATAAAATGAAGCAAGAGTCCATCCTAAATATTGTAGCATTATTGTACAAACATGTGCATTCTCAAAGCATATTGTCGAAAGCTTTTTATATGAAGCTTCCAATTAGAAGAAAATTGTCATTTTACCTAGTATTAAGACATCTCTATATTTAGCTCTCTGATACTAAAAATAGAAATGGGAATTCCCCTCAACCATTATTCATACCTGGCCAGCTCGTGATGTCCAGATTTTATCATTAACATTTAAAATTGTACAAAATATTTCCTAATTATGCAGCAATTACATCTAAAATGTGCTTGAAAAGGTGCAATAATCTACATTTGTCCAATTATTCTAATAATCTATTTTTAGACCATTCTTGATATGAAATGAAAGAAGAGTTCATCTTCAATATTGGGGCAATTATTGTACAAACATATGTACATTCTGAAAGCATACTGTAGAAAGTTATATTTGTTAGGACTTTTTATATGAAGCTTCCAATTAGAACAAAAATGCCATTTTTCCTAATATTCAGAAACATCTCTATATTTAGCCACCTGATACTAAAAAAAGAAATGGGAATTCCCTTCAACAATTATCCATACCACCTGGTGGTATCCAGATTCTAACATTAAGATCTAAAATTTTACAGAATATTTCCCAATTATGCAGCAACTATATCTAAAAATTGCCTGAAAGGGTGCAATAATCTACATTTTCTCAAATTATTCGAGTAATCTATTTTTAGACCATTGTTGCCATAAAATGAAACAAGAGTCCATCCTCAATATTGTTGCAATTATTGTACAAACACATGTACATTCTGTAAAAATATTATAGAAAGCTTTATATTTGTTAGGACGTTTTATATGAAGCTTACTATTAGAACAAAAATGCCATTTTTCCTAATATTCAGAGACATCTCTATATTTAGGCACCTGATACTAAAAATAGAAATGGGAATTCCCCTCCTCAATTATCCATACCTGCTAGTGGTATCCAGCTCTTATCATTTACATCTAAAATTTTACAAAATATTTCCTCATTATGCAGCAACTACATCTAAAAATTGCCTGAAAAGGTGCAATAATCGACATTTTCTTAATTTTTGGAGTAATCTATTTTTAGACCATTGTTGCCATGAAATGAGACAACAGTCCATCCTCAATATTGTAGCAATTTTTGAACAAACACATGTACATTCTGAAAGCATATTGTAGAAAGCTTTATATTTGTTAGGATTTTTTATATGAAGCTTCCAATTAGAACAAAAATGCCATTTTTCCTAATATTCAGAGACATCTCTATATTTAGCCACCTGTTACTAAAAATAGAAATGGGTATTCCCCTCAACCGTTGTCCATACAAGCTAGTGGTGTCCAGCTCTTGTCATTTAAATTTCAAATTTTACAACATACGTTCTAATTATGCATTAATGACAATTAAAACTTTGCCAAAATTTGATTTTTCACATTTTTCTAAAATATATCTATATATAGATACATGTTACTAAAAATAGGAGCAAAAGCCCACTTATGTTTTTTCATGAAATGACACTACTTATTCCCAAGTATAATAACTCATATAAGATTTGGGAAATTTCCGCGGACGATTTTTCTTATTTAGCCTCAAAGATGTCAAAAAATTCCAATTTCCCCATTTTTCAAATTTTTAGAAACCATGTAATTTTGCATGACCTTTTTCTTACAGGAAGAATATTTCTAGAATAAACGATTATATGCCCTGTGTACCTTAAAATGTCATGTTATCATATGATCTAATGATTTTTGTTAGAGTGTATTAGATACCGATAAATATTCATTTACATTTCCTCAATTTTCATGTTTTCATTTAGTCAAAATGGGCCAAAAATGGTCGAATTCAATGGATCCGTCTCCATGGCAACCAAGTGCACATGTGGAACTTCCGACACCATATTTACTAGTTTTGTACCAAGACCCACCTATGGTAAAAATTTCATCAAAATCCGAGACATGTCGTTTCCAAGATTTTTTGGTGCTTACAGAGAATGCGTGTTAATACATTTAAAATATACCGTAAATAAAACTAGTGGGTTTTTGCGATAACAAATATTTTTGTTTGCACTATTGGGTTTCCGTAATCTAAAACATACATATTTTTATGATAATATATAGTTTGGTCTTCTAGCTAAATTAATTTAAGATTTACATTATAAACCAAACTGATCAAACTAACCAGATACTACTGGAATGAAATACAAAGATAAAGAATTGTAGTAAATCTCAAATGCTCATAAAACAATGAACATTTAGAGTAGAGCAAAAGAGAAAACAGAAAATTTGATGTTTGAATAATTGCGTAAAACTGTGTACAAAAAACATAGTCAGCATTTAACATAATGACGATACGGACATGATTATAGTAAATGTATGTAATAATATATATAACGTCTCAGTATATATTTTTCAGTAACTTTAATTTGATCTGAATGTAACTTCCAACGTATAGAACGCAGTCTTTGAATGTCAGATAAATCATTTCTGTACGTTTCAGTATAGATTATGGCAATGTTTCCAACTTTTATATTTCAAACTGCTTTTAAAAGATTCAGTCCTCTCCTTTCTCCATATACGTTCTAACTTTAGAAATTCTGAAATATAACATCTTTAAACTGCTACATTTTATTTTTGAAATTTTGAAACTATTTTCAATTGGAAATAAAGAAAAGGCACATCAGTAATAGTTATTAAAAGTTTTTTTTTCGCAAATGTCAACTGAATGGCAATTTTTTCAAAAGAATAGAAATGTGAAAGATTATTCTCTAATTGAAAGTCTGGGATTAATATTTCTTTGAATTACCGCATCTCTCTGTATTACAGCTAGAAGACTCTTCCATTGCTCCACTGCAGTCGGTCCCTCCATTTTGTGGGAAAGGGTTGTTACAACTTCTGCTTCTAGACCTAGTTCCACTACCACAGGTTTTTGAACAGGTTGACCAGGCTCCCCATGAACTCCAACCACCATCAATGCCTGTTATCATGAGATACATAGAAGAATTTCGATTTAAAGCAGGGTCCACTGAAATATGTATGCATGTACAAATGCAAGGGTTGATATTTGTTGATCAATTTGCAACTTGAAAATGCATTGCCGATATTTCAATTCCATTTTCTGCAAAAATATTGGAGATTTGATATTTTTCCTAACATAATATGATTAACTTGAATCGATAGCTGTAATAAAATACTGTGGATAAATTTACATAAATTTGTAGATTCAGAGATATTTTTATGAGTATTTTTGATTACTTTATTTATGTGCATTTACCGTTCATAGAAATTATTATCGGGTGTGACCGGTCGGCAGGGGATGCTCCCTCCTCCATGGCACCTGATGCCACCTCTGATGTTTAGGAGGTCCGTGTTTGCTCTTCTCTTATTTTGTATATTGTTTAATGGATTTCGAGAATGAATACTGTTCGTTATCTCCATATCCTTCCTTATACGTTTTTACACTGCTAGACTTGTCTTTAAGGAAAGGAGTGGCACGGTCATTTTGCGCCAAGGTCATGAGTCGATTCAAATCGAAACATCACTTGGCTTTTTTCGTTTAATTAAAATATTAAATGACTTTTATTTAATGACTGAGAATAATAAGAACTTCCAGGATATTAAATAACGTAAACTTCGTTGTAGAACCTGATTCTCAAACAAAAGAATCTCTATTATCATACCATCAGAAGTGACATATCCGTGTATCTAATATGGATTGGTAACACTTCAGCATCGATTTTTTTTTTCATTTTTGTAAAATTTTTATTAGTTATTCTTTTTTCGGGGGGGGGGGTCATTTTGCCCCTATCATCATGTACATCTATATGTAATTACTTTTTATATAGGCCCTTAGTGCGCATCCTCCTACACTTTTCTTAGGAAAACAAATTAAAAATACTGGTATTTTCGCTCGTTTTATTTTCGTCCGTTCACACTTGCAAACAATATTGCCCCGTTTTATTTTCAGCCATTCACACTTTTTATGAAGAAATCCATTTTTTCTTTGCGTTTGCCCTGTCTTAAATTCGCTCACTTATTTTTTAGGGCGAAAGGAGCAATAAAAAAACTGGGGCGATTTTTTTCTTGTATTCAGCAGTTTGGAGAAAATGTACATTGTCAATATGAAACTGTTGCCCTCCCCTCCCCTTTGTCCACAGCCTTTTGATTTTGTACATTTGAAACCAAAAAAATTTCAGAATTGAATAAAAATGGTGCCAATATGACACATCTAGACAGGCCCCGCCCCCACCACCCTCCTTGCCAAGAAAAAGTGTCTCGAGTTCGAGCACTGTATTTTGCAAGGGCTTTACCCCCTCCCCATTTGAAAAAAAAATTCTAAGGACTGTTACGTAATGAATTATCTTGATAATTAGTGATGCAGAAAAGGATACCTTTTAAGTCAATCTCAATTCAGACATTAATTTTTAGACAACTGTAAAATCACATATTTTCGTTGGGTCGATTTTTCGTGGTTTAAGGAAAAGATTTTGGTTTGTGGGGATTTCATTTCGTGGATGAAGAACTTTTTAGTAGTTGTGCATATGAAAATTTGCATTTCGTGGTGAACATAAATTCATGGGTCTCTTCATAACACGAAGACAACCAAAATTAAACCCCACGAAAATTAGTGATTTCACAGTATTTAGATTGATATTATGCATGTAAGTTCCGATAATATTTTCACTGTCTGATGGCAAATCTGATCTCGTATGTATTTCATTAAAGTTAAATCATATAGTTAAAAAAGCCACAGCTGCTTCATTCAATCATATTTTTTAATATCATTTCTTTCTTCATTTTCAATAAAAATCATTTAAAGAATCTTAAAAATCATGTTATATTAACTTCTTTCAAATGTTATCTATATGTTTGTTTATTCTACTTGTATTTCTTTTGTTTGAGGTAAAACAAATATATATCTTAATGTTCCTTAATATACTCAACAAAAAAAGAAACGCATATTGTTTGACTAGTCAAAGAAATTTTAAAAATGCACATGAAACAACTATTTTTTATATCATTGGATACCTGTGACCTATTTAAAGGACAACATGGGGTTTTAAAACCCAAGTGTTGAATTATCTCCCTTTATTAAACATGTTTATGAAAGCAGTGTTTTTCATGATTTCTTCTAAATCGGATGTCTATTTTCATTGATATTTTGGATTCAGAGAAACTTTTAACACTTCTATTAAACCCATATTTAAGATTTGATTGCAGTGTTGATACTGCAATGCCACGCCCAAACAAAGATGAATACAACCAGGCTAACGATGATACTAAATGGAGCTACGCAACAGGAAGTTGCAACTGTATTTGAAATAAATCAATGGGCTTTGCAACCTTAAAACTAACGTCTGACGACCACTATCTGGCCATCCGCAGGCAACCACAACCCGGCACAACAGTCAGACACCCCCCCCCCCCTTCATCACCTCATGCGAGTCAGAACTTGCTGTAAAAACTGCTGCTACAATTGCTGGATGAACAAATCAGCATAAAAATGCATAAATTGTTCGCAAGAGCCTGAAATGAGACGGTATTCCTCCACGATATCCGTACATTGGAAACCAACTAGCATTGAGACTTTTCACAGTACATATTGTTATGCCCCTTGAATTTGGGGGCAATGAAAATGACATCAACTTGACCTTTCAATTTGCAACATTGATTTTTATCATAACACACTCTAAAATCGCTTAAACAATATAAGGTTTAAACTGAAAACTTAGAATTTCATATTATTCTGATTATGCGTTTCTTTTTTTGTTCAGTATACATTTCCTTTTTTATGATGAGTAGAAAACATGTTAAGACCAAAAAAAAAATTGAGCTGCTATTCTAATTCTAAATAAAATGTTTGCTAATTGAAGTGTTTTCCTAATCTAAAAACCAAGTTTCTTTCCTGATGCTTTAAATAAAGTTTTCAATTTGTAAGGTTATAAAACATTACCACCCCCCTTCCCCCAATACTATTATCGTACTGAATAACATGTTATCTAAATATTGACTGCTTCGTTTGTAGAACCTTTTTTTTAATTATTACTAGGTGTTTTTAATCAATTAAAAGGATCAAGCTATTGGAATGGGGAGAAAAAAAATTATTATTAGAAAAAAGGAAATGGGAAGGGTAGCCCCCTCTTTTTACATACAATGTCTATACTGTTTTAATTCGTGTAAATTGAAATTACTTTCTTGACAAGTTCCCTTCAGTGAAAAGTCTGCTGTACTTTGTCAGGTGTCCGACATTCCGAAAATGTTCTATACTAAGCGTAAGAACACTGGTATATACTATGGTGTTTAGAAAATAGCCATTGAGTGGGTTGGTAACCATACATATGGAGAACTGCTTTTACGAGTCGTTTGGCATATAGGCTTCGGGGGCAATAAGTAACTATACCCCCACTGCCGCACAATATGTTCAGTGAGTGAAGGTACACATGGTGACCGAAGTCAATATGAAATGAACGACAACTGTGACGTAACAATCGACTGCATGAATTGGCGTTCAAGAGTCGTTTGTTATTAACTTAGCAATTTCATTTTTTTTTAAAGCAACTACCAATTAAATTCGACAAAAACCTAGATTTTCCTAGATATCCGACATTACCTAAGTTAAAAAAAATGCAACAAAATATCGCAAGCGACAATATGTAAATGTGTAACTTTTCAACTGGCCACAAACTATACTGGATATCAATATACAGGAATGTGCTGTAAAGGTAGATATTGTCACCGACAATAATTCAAGAGACGACAACATGCACCGTCACAGCCATTGATTAGCGAACTTCGTCTTATTATTAAAAAAAAATACTTGTATAATATGAAAAGAAGTAGAAAGTTTACCTTCGCAATTGTCCCCGCCATAACCAGGAAAACAGCTGCAGCTGTACCCTCGTTTGTTGCAGCTGTCTACTAAACAGGTTCCACTCTGACAATCATTATTCTCACACACCTTCACTAAGGAAACAAAGATTCAAATATGAGGATTTCGGTTATGTATCACAGGGTCTTTTTTCAATCATTCGAATTTCAACTCATTAATTCAAATAAAGAGTACATTTCAATTATAGATGAAATCATCTTTTTTTATAGTTAAGGAGATTTTCAATTTATTGTACAGTTAAAAGAGTTATGATACATCGAAAAAACAAAGTAAATGTGAGCAGCAGGTATCAATTAATTAGCATTTATTTTAACATGACGATTATCCTAGAAATTAGGGGATAGGAAAACTCTAAGCTTTTATTTTATTTTTTAAATATACAGTTTCATTCAATTGTTTTAAAAAAAAATTGTTGACTGTAGATATTTTTAGCTTTTGCTTATCTAACATGCCAAAATATTTATAGTTTAATTTTCCCTAGTCCTACTCGAGAAAAATTAATCTTAGAATTTGGAGATGTACTACGCCTGTCGTGACATTAGATTTCCAGTGTCTTATCAAAAAGATCCGAAACTTTCACATAAATGTGCCGTGCGCTCGGTGAAGTAACAGATTCTACATTCTACATTCTTTGTCCCCCGCTGAAAGTTTGGGATATAAATTTCAATTTGTGTGTCCCTCCGTCTAACTATCCGTCCGTGTATAGTGCTGAATGTCTGTAACGTTTCCGTTTGCATGCAATATCTCGAGAAGCCGTTGAACATTGCAATGAAATTATACCAATGATTGTAGCCTAGTAAAGATCTCAATTAATTTTTAGGTCAAAAGTTCAAAGGTAATAAATACAAAAATGTCTTTTTTAAAATTTTCTTTTCCATGTGATATCTCAAGAAAACTTTAAGGCTTTGCACTGATGTTATCTTTATCTCAACTCCCTATGGCGTACCAACAGGTTGATCTGCGCCCAGAGCACCTGTACAATTGTTACTCACCTGGAATTCGACCTCAAATGATCAACCGAGTGAACAACAGAGCATACTGCAAAAATACCGACCTCAAGGCATTTAAAGGACAGTGCATGACAGGGATCTTTTCCTGACCATACATAGGAAATGAGAACAAACTGACAGGGGAAGTCCATTGAAATTTCTCTCTTAAAATGTACGTATGTGGTCTAAAACAACGTCTTATCTATTCACATAGAGTTTTACGATTTCATTTCTAAGTATCAAATAATTGGTCTTTAGGAAACTAAAACTGATGATTCGGACAATATACACTGAACCAAACTTTTAAGTGTTCATCCAACATTCTTTTTTAAAGTTTTTAAGAACAAATGCATACAATAGATAATTTTGTTAATTCGTGGTTAATGGACCAGTGCATATTTAAGTTCGCTGTTGCAAAAATTTCCTGTAATAATCTCGTGAGAATTTAAAGCAAAGTGTCAAGGAAATAATGTACCCTCAAAATGAAAATTCACACAAAAACCTCTCTATGGAATAAAACCACCACTCGCTCTATTTACTACAAAAAATCTTTACTGTTGGATACCATGTACCCCTAAATAAGAGATAAGCCCATCTGCTGCCACACCTACTGCATAGATCAAACCGTTGAAATTGTGTGGAAGGGAGGGGGGAGGGCTCTGACATTCCTTATAAAAATCCCAGATGTGTTCAGTGTGATTCAGATCTGGGAATTCGACAGTGTATGATCATACAGATGCCTTTTGATCAATATCTTAGGGTCTTTAGCACGTAAGTGCACCACTTTAAGGATGATTCAGACTGCTTTTAGACTTCACGAGCACCGATTTCTTATCATTTTCATACGATTGAAATTGTTTGTTTTCATATTTTCTAAGATTGTTCAAGGTAAATTTAACACTCTTTAAACCTGGTATGACGTGAAAATTTGAAATCACAAGAAGATCAAGGTAACTTCCGGTTTCGCTAAATTTTGTCCAAAAGTTTCAAATTGTGATAAATTGGCGATGAAAAATGACGCACATTCTATAAAAAAATGTTTATAAATGAGTTTTGAAACTGGTTGTTAATTTTTAAAAGTGATATCGAAGACAATTAAACACTTAAATAAAAGTGAGTAAAACGTGGTGCAAGGATGGTCCAGATATGAACATTCCAACGGCTCTCCCTTCTATCTCAATGGTCATTTTGCCAAAGTTTTGTGTTTTTTTAGTGAAACCAGTTTTTAAATTTTGATAATGATCACAAAAAGATGGAAATTACACAATAGACGAGCCGCAAAACACGGATTTATTGTTTTTAAGCTTCGTCACGGAACAGTGGTTTTTATCAGAGATATTTTATTTTCTTTCTACAATTGATGAAAAGACTAATTTGTTGTAATAATTTGAAAATATCATACCATTCTATAAACTAGTTTTTAAATAAATGCATTTATTAAAGTGAACACTTAGAAGTTTTGTTAAATGTACACATAACCGGCTACACAATCATTACGAAAAATAGACAAATTATCAAATAGAAGATCTTGTGGGTTAGTTATAGCAGTACGAGATATTATAGCATGTAAATATTTGAAAAGGGATTGTAAATTTATTTTTCGGTTAAAAAATAACTACATAATACTTATGAAGACGTTGTATTTGGGGTTGTTTACATTCAACCAGAAGGGGGTAAATATTTTTCTCTTGATTGTTTTTTTAAAAGTCGAGCAAGAAATTCTAAACATATGGCAAACAACTGTAAATACCTGTATGTAGGTTTATTCGGAGATTTCATTGCCAGAGTTGGTAAATTACAAGACTATTATATCTCTGACGACTTTTTGACACAAGTAAACTCCTTACCAGATTCAGTCAGAGATTACACTTCGTTGTTCAATATTTGATGATTATCAGATTCCTTTAGAAAGAGTTCAAGATTGTACCGTAAATAATTTTGGATATAAATTTGTTGAATTCTGCAAAAACTGAGGATTGAAAGTGCAAGTAAAAGTTTGGTAAAGGTTTTTGATAGTAAATAACTGCGCTCGCCCAAACGGTCACACCGTACAACATAATAACATTCCGTTATCTAGAATTTAAAAAAAAAACAAATAAGTCTATAATCACTGGAAAAATGTTAATAAAAATTTTCAACTTGCGTTTCTTCTAATTAGCTACATAGAAACTTTTTTTTACATAGTTCAGGAACCAAATAAAACAATATTGTATTGGTTATATCTCCTATGCAATTTCTTATATATATTTCAGTAAAATTTGGGGAAAAAAGATATCTATAAGAATTAAAGTGATAGGCTTTTATCTTTATCAAAATTTTTTATTTATTTTTCTCAGAAGTCTTACTTGACTTGCATGGCTTGTTTGATCGTATTCGTAGTGACACTGAAGTTGGAGGTGCAATACACACAAGTATAACCTGGACAATAAAAATCTGAAATTAGAAAAAATATTCACGTCAAAATATAAGAATTTTTTGTCATTATTTCAAATATTGTTATTTAACAATAATAAAAGTTTCATAACAAAGTACATAACATTTCATCCAAAATGAATGCCTTCTAAAATGTCCAGCATTTCTCAAGTTTTTTTTTAATTATTTTGAATGCACATACATATATGCTACAAAAGTAACCGTCAGATATTTATATACGAATGTGCAATACCCTATGTCCATTAAAATAAATAATGCCAGATTTTACACCCATCAAGAAAACCTGCCTAACAGTATAAGATAGCGCCAATTGTTTTCAAGAAAATGAATTTGGCAAGATATAAGAATATATCTTCTACACTACAGGGAGAGAGAGAGAGGAGTGGGTGAGAGTAAGATTATAACAGGTGACTTGTAAAGCCTTTTTGGAAAATGAACATGAGCAGATCTAAATAAGCGAACGTGTACGACTGGGATCTTTGACAAATCATTCTTTATAAATTTTTGTGAGGGTTTTTATTCCAGTTCATTCATACGATGTACGTTTTAAATTATTCATTGTTGGGTAGTGACAAATAAAGAAAAGACACAAGCGTGTTTTATAGAGGGTCGAGTGGAGAACTAAACCTTCACTTTTATAAGTAAAACGTAGAACCTACTCTCCCTTCTACATGTACATTCAACGGAATTAACCACTATTTCTATTGACAATGCGTTCAAATTGTTTACACTATGATTTTTTTTTGTGGAAATTTTCCGCAAAATTAAGGAATGCGTGTGTATACAATGTAGTTTAAGGGGGCCGACTATAGTTTTATTGTGTGAAAACTACAATAGCGAAACTCTTCGTTTTTATAACATATATAACTTACATTAACTTCAGTGTACATGCAAAGTTTGGGGGAAATCTACCGTCCAGGTATTTTTGAGGGACCGTCTCAAAATACAGGTACATTTACTATAGGATTATATAGGAAAATGCCAATTTTTAGCACTTTAAAGCAAATTATACAAATACTACAATAGACATTTTGTTCAAACTATAGTATTTGATGAGTAATACTATATTATACAATATATGTAAGAAACACAAAATTCTACCGTCTTGTTACCTGAGTGGGCATCTCAAAATGCAAAAAATTAGCAAATTTTACTATTTTGATAGAGTTTTACAAAATATGACGTACATAATGGATTCACATGAAAACATAATAAAAATATTGGAGATCTTCTCAAATTTCTATGTTTTAAATTTCAAGAGTGTATGATTATTACTTTTTCTTTAATAATATGTTTATTAACCCATTCTTTAAGAGCTACAGATTATCATAACGTCAAAAACACACTGCAGCGACGTCAACCTACCTATCAATTGCAAAATCGGTTAAAAAATCAGCTATATCAAATTGTAATTAAATTTTTATACCTATAATTTCTTAATTTTGTTTGATTTAAATAATTAAGCGAAAAAGTTGCATTAAAACAATAAATAAGCTTCATTTTACTATGATGCGCGAAATATTGCGCAATGGAAACTATAGTCGGCCCCCTTAAATATAAATACAGGATGATGTCGGTATCTTTGATTTTTTCAGTACCACGTAACCTTCCCCTGACTTGTTTCAGTTTCTATATCAAGTAGTTTCCGGCGCGGACATAACGTTTATTACACACCCATTAATTTCCTGGTTGTTTTTTTTTTCTTTTTGTACAGAATTTAATCCGATTTTCAGGATTACGACTCTGTGGTTTTGTGAATCCATATCATCACTCTGTGTAACTGATGACGTAGAACACAAAACAATACGTTATTTTTATTTTATGGATTTGAAGTATTTTTTAAAAATCTTTATTTTACACGCAATACATATAGGCCCTGGCGTAAATCGGAAAGCTTGTCGTGCGGTGTTGTTCCTATACCTAATACAATAGGCCAATATATGAATTGTATTAAAATAAGATTAAATAAAAACAACCACTTGAGATAATTTTTTTCATATATATTTTGTAATATTAACAATACTCCAGTATAAAATAATGATGTAGTAAAATTAAACAAATAACTCAACGGTTGTCTAGATTTGCTCGATATTAAATAATTTCTTAAATGTTAAACACTAAATATTCTTTCAATTGCTTTAAATTATTTTTGTTGTTTAAATTATTTTTGTTGTTATTTATCTATTTATTTATTTATTTGTTTTATTAAAACAATAGGTGAATATAAAGCATTTTATAAAACGTCAAATAAAAATGTTTTGGATTCTAGCACTACGGGCGCATAGCCTTACTCAAATTAATCAAAGGAATTTTATATGAAAATAATAAAACACATGTACATGTAGATCATTTCGGCAGATTTATTTATTACTAAATTAACATACATTTGCAGTCGTAGCTCAGCATGTTTACATTGGAACACAAAGACAACACTGAGTTCGTCACTTTTTATCGTAGGACATACAGTCACTTTTGTCACACTGTACATGTAAGCGCCGTCATGGCGACCAAGGACAACGCCTCCGTGTGACAATGAGCAATAACCTTGTAAAACTTTTTAATAGGAATCGTGTATAGATTATTAAAGTTTATACTTTTATGGTCTTGTTTACTATGAAACTATGCTTTGGAACATTTTTTGAAGTTTTGAAGGCTAACATGTAATATTACGTTTCAAACAGATGATATAATTTTATTAAAAATATGCATACATATAAAAGATATACTTCTTGTTACTATATACAAAACATACCATTTCTTAGAAGTTGTAAAAAAATCGTGCTACTCGATACTTTTTAGGACTACATGAATACAAACACGCCATCGCATTAAACAGTGAAGTTGGACGGATAACACAGACATACATGTACAGGCACTTGATCAACGTGATTAGAAGCTTTAACAGATTAATGGAAATGGACGATGACAGACTTATCAAAAAGTTTTCTCATTGAATAATCAAAATATTGGAACAAGGTTTTCACAAATGAAAGAAATTCTTTACAAATTAAACATGCAAACTCATTTTGATTACCTCCGAATATGTGATGTAAATTAAGCAAAATGGAAATTGTTCACGCTATGCGAAGAATAATGAAAATTTCGTCGTTACCTAAATTGAGAACATTTGTGACTTTTAAAAATAATTTTGAAATGGAACCTTACATAACGATGGGGCATACTCTAAAACCTGGCCTGGCCTGGCCTCTAAGTTGGCATGGTCTCTATTTTGGCCTCTAATTTGGCTTCAAACCAGATTTTGGCCTGGCCTCAAAATTTGGCCTGACCTCAAATTTGGCCTCTGTTAAAAATTTTGGCCTCAATTTTGGCCTCACCCAAAAATAATTTCTATTTCAGAATTTGATTGATTTTATTGATTTTTTATCGGTTTCATTTTTTCAAAGATTAAGCAGATAAATAACTTGTTTCTGTTGATATGTAAATGTGAACATTAAAAATAATCATGTACTGCCACCAGTATGATTTATTGATTATCAATCGAACAGAGTATACTTATTTCATTTTATGATTTGATGACCACTACACTACCGACACTCTTGCTTAATTGTTTAGGAAAAAGTATCAGTTTATTTTGTGTTTTCCAAATTGTGCACATTGAAAAAATCTCTAGTACCCGGTAATTATTCATAATAAATGTTATTAATAGCTTTGAAAAATTCTCACTTGTTAAGTGATGAATCATCACCTTGCACACATTTTAGAGAGTTGTGTTACTGTTATGCTTGCATCATTTTAAATGTGATATATGAATACAGTCACCAAAGATTTTTTATATAAATATACTATCATATACCAATGTAGATACTAAAATATTTATATTATACTGATTTGATTACTCTGCTAAAAATTCATATGTACTTTAATCTCAGAACAGTTGGTATTTAGAAAGTTAATCAAAAATAACGTTATCAAATAATTTATAACTTTCTGTTCCTGTGAGGTAACATTGTAATTTGATATCTAATGACAAAAAATTCTACAGCATAGTTCTTGACAGGGAGTTAAGGTTGAAGTTAATCAGTAATGAAATGTTGATGTGCATAGGTTGTAAAGTCACCCATGATTTGTAAAGAATTTCCTGCTACAACTTTCACTACATACAATTATCAAAACAAACGTTGAGTTTGATGATAGTTTATTAACATTTTTGCTGTAAAACAATTACATCCTATCATCCAGACCATTAGAACCCTATCATATAATATGTGATCAATTACTTGCATATCATAGTATTGACACTTTTTCTATCAGTTTGTAAAATTAGTCCACATCATTAAAAAGATTTTATTCTGAATAAGGGCAGTTTTAAAAAATTGTAAAAAGTAATATTCAAAATAGCAAATATCTTAGTTAATTATTATTACTACCCATCTGTATTTCTTTGTTGTCTTGATAACCTAAAATGAAGTTTCTAAATAATTTACTCTGTAAAAATTTTCAATCTACCATCTAAATTAAAAAAAAAAATTAAGTGCATTAACCAAATCATTAAGATAGTATCTTATTGAAAGTAAAACTATATGCTCTTTGTTATAGTCTTCTGAATTGCAATTGACCGATAGAAAATTAATAAAAACTAGAGCCGAGCTCGTTGCAAAGCAACAAATAGGTCTTCCGTTGGAGCTACGGATAAGAAGACGTAACCTTGAGTCTAGGTCAAAAGCCACATTCTAAAGTTGTACAAGTGAAAATTTAAACCTTGTAAGAGAGGCAACTTGCAATGTTTAGCTAGGAAAAAAAACTGTAAAGGAATATATGTTGAACTTGCCAAGTGACCTTGAACTCTCCAAATGACGTTGACCTAAGCAATGACTAACTCTCGTTATAAAAATATTATCCATGTGTTACCGTCTGGAAAATTTTAAACATTTTATTTAGATATTCTTTCTGTCCATGCATCCAACCAAAAACATCTTATCCCTGGTGACTTTGAACTGGAGTCAAGGTCACATCCCACCCTGCATTATATCAACAATGTTTCACTAGTAGAAAAATGGTAGCGAATTTACAGTTTCACTGTCACTAACCTTGACTCGTCCAAATGACTGGATAAGTACAGCCATGTGGTTTTTTTTACCATAATCGAGGCAAATTAATTCATTGGGTTCAACACAATGTCGAGACTATAGCTCTACTTGTTTGTACTTATAACAAAGGAAGAGAAAACTAGCAATTGCCATCAGACCAAAACTGTAGAAGGAGCAGCGTTTTAAAGGAATTTCACAGAAATTTCTATTTTTAGTAATCATGACAACACCGTTCATCGAAATCAAAAAACGATGCACTTAATTATGTATCACAGTGTAGTCTACTTGTGTGCCGAGTTATGCTGAAATCAAACTAAAACTGTAGGAGGAGCAGCATTTTTAAGGAATTATACAGAAATTTCTATTTTTAGTAACCATGGCAACACCGTTCATCGAAATCAAAAACGGATGCATGATATTTTGTATCTTCGTGAAGGCTAGCTACTTATGTGCCAAGTAATATTGAATTCAGACAAAAACTTCGAAGTAGTAGCATTTTAAAGCATTCAAAAACCGATGCACTATATTAAGTATCTTAGAGAAGTGTACTTGTGTGCCAGGTTATACATGAAGGATATGGAAATAACGAACAGTATTCAATCTCAACGTCCATTAAACAAATATACAAAATAAGAGCAGAGCAAACACGGACCTCCGAAACATCAGAGGTGGGATCAGGTGCCATGGAGGAGGGAGCATCCCCTGCCGACCGGTCACACCCGCCGTGTGCTCGTTGTCATAATCAGGAAATAACGGAAAAAATCATATATTGAAATCAGACCAAAACGGTAGGAAGAGTAGCATTTTGAAAAATTGTTTACAAACAGACGGACAGCTAGACAGACGAACGGACGGCGGACACTTTACTATCGCATAAGTTCTTCCGAGGAAAAAATGTGTTAAACACTAATTTAAAAGGAGTGAGGTCAAGGTCAAAAGAAAGTTCAATGTCAAAAGAAAAGTCAAGATCAAAAATGATGATATGCAGTTGAATAGTTCTCATTAGTATGCATCAACATGCGAAATTTGATATTAAACCCATTTTGAATGGTATGCGCAAGTTTTGAGATTATCTCCCTTGTTGCACTCAAACATTGAGGAGGGGAGTTTCGTTGCCGCGTAAACAGACAGGTGGGACAGATATTTAAATATTGGATACAATGCATCATCGATATACTGTAGTTTGTCGTCACTTCATGATTGCCAGGATGCACTCTACAACTCGAGAATAACCAAATTAATAAAGACATCATTTTCAAAGGATTAAATCGTAGCAAAAAAGAAAATATCAATGGATGTGACACTTTTCAGACGAGGGAAGAGATCTGAACCTCTCATAACTACGGTACACATGTATCAGATCATTGCACGTCGGCAATCTAAAATGACATATATCAATTCTCTTCCTTATTATAACTTTAAAAAACCCTAATTTCTTACAGAATGTTTGTACAACCAAGAAAATCGGTTACTTTTCATAAAGACTACGACGTTTCTTTCATTTTCAAGTACGGTATAATAGTGAGCGCAGCGAGCTCAACAGAATAACGTGTAAGAAAGAAAAAGTTCGGGATTGTACACACGTCAAGCAAATTTTGTTGTGCGATATTCCCAGAATTCCTTTACTACCCAATGTCCTTTGCGTGAATAAATAAATAATAACACAAGT
The DNA here is from genome assembly GCF_032062105.1 of Saccostrea cuccullata. Lineage (NCBI taxonomy): Eukaryota > Metazoa > Mollusca > Bivalvia > Ostreida > Ostreidae > Saccostrea > Saccostrea cuccullata. The sequence goes on from NW_026922558.1 coordinate 45,565, forward strand.
AACAGCTTTTTAAAAAAGCTTGCCTGACTAATGCCATCAAAATCTATAGAATCTATAAGCATGATGAGCTATATTAAACGTTTACATTTGGGGAAGGGGGGGGGGGTAAATTATTTCACTAGAGTAAATTATGGAGATGTTGCACAAAACATCATGCATTCATTTTAAGTTGTAAGATATTCGTCAGAGCAATGGAAAAAGAACACGCCGTGACGTCAGGCAATAAAAGTCTTTCAATTTGTAGAAATATTTCAAAAACTTTTTGCGCAATAAATATACAATTATTACTAACATACTCTAAAGTACTCTATCATACTAGCGTACTCTGTTTAGTAGGACCGGTTTTTCAATGGATGGCTCTGTACAACTCTCCGGTCTATCATTTTTTTTTTGGAGAGCTATACTGTATATGAAGTTTGATTAAAATATCTTGGATAGTTTGTTTGAAACTGAGCTTTGAACTTAGCTAAAGGCAAAGTGTGACGGAAGGGGATACGGCAGGATGGAAGACGTCCGACATGACAAACACTATATTCCACTCCATATTCATGGCGGGGCATAGAAATGTCGTGCATGATTATTGGTTTACATAAAAAAATAGGTTGTGACTTTCTTTCGGAATTCAACACCAGCCTTAACCTACATGTATATACGCATGTACAATAACAAATCAACCAACTTACATTCTCGGCTCAGAAGGAAGACATTGTATTCATTTTAAACATGTTAAAATGGGGGGGGGGGGGGTTACTTATAGCGATGAGAGGAAATTTAACCACGTGTCGGTCCATGAAACATGAAAGATTATTTTTGGAATGTTTGTATACAACTGCGTAGCTTTCTTTGAACTAAATTAGAATTTATTGAAATATTTAAATAATTCTTTTTGCTTTGTTTAAAAGCTTGTTCATACGCATTACCAATGTGAGAAGAGAAAACAAGACGTCCCCAAGCAATTTATTTCTAATGTTGAAAACACCGAATGACGATGAAGATAATTAAAGTGAAACTAATTACTGACACCCTAGTTTCTACATTTGATGTCACCAACATTAACAATGACTGACCGGAAGGACGTTTTGGAAACAATTTGAATTGATATTTTTTGTTGAGATACTGGTTAATAATAAAGAACATTGACGAATTTTCAATTTTTTTAAAAATCGTATTCTGAAACTCTGGATGTATGTATTTTGGCCATTATTTTATGCAAAAGTGCATACATGTATATTTATACTTACATTGGCTGTACATGTACAAGCATGTAAAATCATGCAATGTTAAGATAGTCTGTTTATTGAACGAAAAAGTATATTATTTTGTACAATAACATTTTTAGTTTTGGAGCAAAAAACTGCATACTCAAAAGTGCTTAATTTAATGTTGGATGTTTTCCCGTGAATTAGAAACATAACCTCCACTTACAACTACCATGCATGCGTGCATGTAAGTTTAAGATTCATAAAACAATATCCACCTCGATAAAAACAGGGGAAAAAAAATATTGCAAACCCAGCTGGTGTTTATTCGGTTATCAAAATACATAAAACGTGCAATGAATAAATGTACAAGCGATTATGATTGATTTAAACAAGCTGAAATTAAATGATATTAAAGAAACGACATGATTTCAAACCCAATTTTCCATTTGTAACTATCGGAGTACACAATGGATTTTCACATATGCCCACTGTTGTCTGCAACCACGTGCTTGTAAACGAGGACCGGGCAACACAACTTTAGACACAAAGCGACAGAGTTGGATATAAACTGTTTGCTATATTACAAATACGTGAAGAACAGTACAGATGTATATTATAAAGTATTTTTTATGTTCAATGTTTATTTAATCTTAAAAGATTGTACCCCGGTAAATGGAGTAACAAAAGAGTGATGGTAAAAATAAAACGTACATATATGTACAATATTACCTATCACTATCCATCACTAATTATAATTATTTGCCGAAGGCCCTTCTCAATTACAATTGAAATAAAATACATTAACACAGAATAGAGAATTTTTTTTATTTTGCGCGAACAGGCCAAAGAAAGCGAACACAATTCAAAATGATTTTATGCACCAGTGTTTGGAATTCCGATTAAATATAAAAAAAATCAATGGGTGAAATAATCTTATTGAATCGCGATGTAATTAAAAACAGTTTTCTATTAATTGATAGGTCTGTGTACACAATGGTCTAATACAATCACAAACACTAGCTTTGTTTATGTCCACAGGTGGCTGGTACACTGGTGACCTCGATCGGCAGCGTGGAATTCCGGACTTGGGTTACATAACATCTAGATTAACATGGGGATCGTAAAATGTATACAACTAATGATCGTGAATTATTCGATGTATAAAGTTTAAGATTAATTATATAGTTTGTTACAATGATAAACGTAGAAATATAGATTTCATATCTTCCGCTTTTAAAGACGTGTTCAATATAAAACTAATTAAATAAAGAAAAAACAGAAAAACTAGTTGTAATAAATAATTTAAAAGTTAACCAAAAACACGTTTAAAACCTTATTTTGAAGAAAGTCAACATAAAAAACCGTAGGGTATATTATTTACAGCAAGTTATACACATGAAGAGGTCAGATTTACTTGCCGAATAAAAACGTTACATGTTTACCTGACCTGCTTTCGACTGCGTATTATGCAATAACCCCGGTATATTCGAACAAATAAACATTCTCATCAGATCAAAAAGGTGTTCAAGAACAATTTTGCTCGTAAGATCCAGATCGAAATATTTACCGTTTTTGAGTTATAAAGCAAAAACTTCCAAGCTCCATAGATCCCTAATTTTAGGGGCCAGCCCCTTTTCTATAGTATCAAATGAAAGCCCTTGCAATTATGCACAACTTTTCTTCTATATGTCTTAACAAAATATTTTTCGTTTTCAAGGTATAAAGGAAAATATGTCAAATTTTTTGCTGTTTTCGGCGTTCTAACTTTTGACCCCTCTCTAGCGCCATTTTAAATGCAAAAATCAAAAACCAAAAATCGATGTGCACAACTTCAATGCTTCCTCTTTTCAATTTCAAAGGGTTTTGTGCTCCAGTTATTACCTTTTCTGAGCCTTTGTCTGGAATACAAAGGTATGAAAAATTCAATCAAAGGGGAATAACTCTTAAATAGAAGGTAATTTCCCAATTGTGTAACAATATTCAAAAAGGGTTTGAGGAATTCTAAAAGCTCTGAAAATTTGAACAAAATCCGTTCAGAAATGAGGAAGATATGAAGCTTCAAATTTGGCGTCTAGGAAAAAAAAAAGAATAATAAGAATAATCTTAATCATCAGAATCAGTAGAAGGTCTTCCGTTGGAAACGGAAGACCTTAATAAATCAGATTGGTAGTTATGTATTATTATTTTAATATTCACATTAACATATCAACAGAAATATATTATTTACCTGCTTAATGTTTATAAAAATGAAAACAATAAAAAATCAATCAAATCAATCAAATTCTGAAATAGAAATTATTTTTGAGTGAGGCCAAAATTTTTTACAGAGGCCAAATTTGAGGTCAGGCCAACTTTTGAGGCCAGGCCAAAATCTTGTTTGAAGCCAAATTAGAGGCCAATATAGAGGGCAGGCCAACTTAGAGGCCAGGCCAGCCCAAAGGGGCCAGGCCAAGTTTTAGAGTATGCCTAACGATGGACATCATAAAAACAAGAACGCTCAATATATAGGAATGAGAGTACCAAATCCCCGGATGAGCACATGGCGTTGTTTGTGGCACAATGTAGAGTCGAGTACTGAATAGGTCGGCATTACCTGATTGGCTGAAATGAGGTATGTAATGTTTTTCATTTTAAAGTAAAAATATTAATATTTGAAATAAATGATGGAATGTAGGAATATTACAGAGAATATAGAAATACCAGGGGAGATTGTAGGAGTGGGGGTTGATTTTTTTTGCAGAGCGATATTTACTGCCGATACCTATAAGTTTTAAAGAACTGCAATTTTGACCTATAAACGCCATGGGACCCTATATTTTTTCCGGGATTTTTTATAAGAGCTTGGATTAAAGTTTCAAACGATGCCAAGGAATTATCTGAAATTAAATTAGTATAGTAGTGAGAGGACAAAATGTTTGTATAGAGTTCTATGGGAAAATAATTGGTACTCTTTTCCCTATAGAGATCAAAATTTTTAAAATGTTAAGTGAATTTAAAGTCATGAAAAGTGATTTTTTGCTCTTAATCCGAATATTGATGACACACTGAGAGGTAAATAGCAAAAAAATGGAATTGTTTTTCATGTGTTGAGATTTTGGAGGAATTCTGTTCTCGGTAAAGGGGGGGGGGGTAGTGAGTAGAATGTAGATATTAGTATAGCGTGGTGCATTTGATATTGTCCGAGGAGGGGAGTAAGTTAATAAAGTGCATCAGATTGCTCTTATGATGAATGTTTATGTGTAAGTAAGTTTGTTTAAATATATGCATGTACATTAATATTATATGTATTTACATGTGTGTATTTATGTGTTGTATTCTATATATATGTACATGTATGGCATTGTAGGGGCTGTGACCTGGTGTTCATTTCATTTCTTTAACGGTTGCATACGGTATCTTTTCAAATAGTTCTGGTGAACCTAAAAAGGGCATTCTGTAGTGGTCATGTCAAAGTTGCACACTTTTCTCTCTTGACATCTTATGGCTGGTAGTGCGTGTGATTCTCTGGATTGCTTTACTTGGACTGCAGGGTACTGAATTTGTAGTGAAGTTGTTTCTTTGGTGTAGCTACACTTAGGTCTATATTTTTCCTTTCTTGCTGCTTGTTTTTTGATCAGCGTAGCCCTCGGCAACTCATTTTTTACTGCTTTTCAGTTTTTGTAATTAGAGTTACTTCCCTTAGACTTACAAACCAGGCATGTAGAATTTCAACATCATAAAATCTTTATTGTAGAGAACCTAAACTTCTGATTTTTTCCAGAGATTATTGGAATGACTTACAAATGCATGTATAAGATTAGGCCTTTTTGTATTTACATGTAATTTCATGTTATATTATGTAACATGTACCCCACCCTTTGGGGGTACATTTTTAAAACAATAAACAATGTAGAAGGTGTGTAATTTTTTTATTTTCTAGAAAACCTGAAAAATATTGCTGTTAAATAAATGCTTAAGATGTGATTTGACTAATTTTTCTGATTTATTTTGTTTTTAGCACTGTAGAGTACTTTCATCTTTCAGCTTCCTCGGCCCCGGGAGAGTTGGGTACCTGCTCAGCGGGGGCATTTTCTCTATACGAGAAGAAGACGGAGACTCGCTACCCACCCGATATATTTTGTCGGACAGTTTTCTGTACATAGCAGGTAAATTTTCCACTTTTTAACTTTCCAGCCTCTTATTATTTTGTGCATTTTGGGTTTAAAGTCAAAATTATTGAATTTCTTATTTTTGAAAAATTGATCTAAATTCCCCTTTTCTATGCATAAAACTCCATCCTGTAGATTAAGATTGTACTGTATAAGACTGTAAATACTGAACTTTCATTTATTATCAAAAGGATTGATTTTCTCTCATTTAAATTTATTGTAAACAAATATAATAGGGGGCACCTGCTATTTCTCTAAGTGTCTTTCACTGGGGGGTGGTGATACTTTTTTGCACATACTTAAGCAACATGAGGGGTTAGATAAGAATCAATTAGTATATCAGAGTCTCAAATAATTTACTTTTCAAAAGCATAAAAAAAATTTCTGAATTAGTCTTTTTAAAGCCTTTCAATTTTGCTCAATTAGCTATATTTTATCAAATTTTGGAGCCTTTTTTAAATTCTGGGTAGAATCCACCCTTATGAAAAAAATGACACAAATGTGACTTTATATCATTTTATTGACAATAAAAAACAAAATCATGCAATTTATAAATGTTTTATTCATTACAGTCACAACTGTATCCAGGTCACATCAAAGGAATGACAGTTTCTCATTCCCTGGAATTATACTTACTGGAGGGAGGTGTCATTAATTAAGATTGTCACAGCTTCCAAGACACTGAAGTGACAGGCCTAAAATTTTATACATATTCATTGGTAAGTATAAAGTCTTTGAAAATTACAAAATTGACTAATTCTGGGAGAGGTAAATATGTAAGTATAGGAATGAGAGTACCAAATCCCCGGATGAGCACATGGCGTTGTTTGTGGCACAATGTAGAGTCGAGTACTGAATAGGTCGGCATTACCTGATTGGCTGAAATGAGGTATGTAATGTTTTTCATTTTAAAGTAAAAATATTAATATTTGAAATAAATGATGGAATGTAGGAATATTACAGAGAATATAGAAATACCAGGGGAGATTGTAGGAGTGGGGGTTGATTTTTTTTGCAGAGCGATATTTACTGCCGATACCTATAAGTTTTAAAGAACTGCAATTTTGACCTATAAACGCCATGGGACCCTATATTTTTTCCGGGATTTTTTATAAGAGCTTGGATTAAAGTTTCAAACGATGCCAAGGAATTATCTGAAATTAAATTAGTATAGTAGTGAGAGGACAAAATGTTTGTATAGAGTTCTATGGGAAAATAATTGGTACTCTTTTCCCTATAATGGTCGTATCCTTCGCTATGAATAGAAATCGGCTGATTTAGAAACGAACGTCCACAAGAACGTTATTGTGTTCTATGGGCCGTGTATAATGTATATACGTTTAAATTGTACCTTCTGTTGTCTATACACATGTTTCTATAATAAATTATTTACTTATTACTATAACAAATATTTGTAGAAGTTGAATAAATAAATATGCATATTTACTATAAAAACAATACCTTGATTAAGGATAATAAAAACTTTTTAATACCATAGTTAACTATATCAATAATAAGTTAAGGTTTTCAACTTAAAAAATATAAACATCGGTCTTAACATTATTTTTGATATAAAGCAATTCAGCAAGCAATCAAGATATGATGCATGAGCAAGCAAAATAAGTTATTTTTTTTTATACAAGAAAAATATTTAATCATTGAATTCCTCTCAGCTTTAATTAAATTGAACGATTATATCAAGATATTCTTTATACAAGTTACTCTAATTCAAAAAATGCAAAACTATCTCAATAAATCAAACCATGATATGTCATACATGTAAATAGAATTGTAAAATCTTCTTGTAACATTTCTATGCAAATAAACTGACCTTAAATGTTTTCATAGTGGCTTTGCGTCGCAGAATGTGTTTTGAGAAGGAGGTGTCTTATCTATTTATATACAAATTGATTTGTATATAGATGATCTACACTATTACATGTAGGATTGGTTTTTTTTTTGTGGATGACATGTACACTACATAGATTTACCTGGAAATGTGTCCACAACGAGGGTTGATTCAAAGTAATGTCACAGTGGGTGCATGCATTATTATTTTTTCATTGGTACAAATATCGATTTGTTATTGGCCTATCTGGGACAAATGTTACCTTTAAACTGTGAACTCGTAGTAGGTAGAAGATGGCCATAGAATATTCTGAGAAAAATCAATAAAATGTTGATATCATATAGTATGATATTAATAGCAAGTTTTTTTTTTACTTTAATTGGAATTATACTATTGGATATGTATACATGGGGTCTCTGCCGAGTTCAGCCAAAGCGATTTCATTTATTTAGCTTCGCTGTTTTTCAATTGATACGTATAAAGTTAGAAAAAAAAGATATATGTGGCTAAAAAATAAGTTGTACAGATGTGAGGGCATTTTGTAAGTGCCTGACTCAGACTGATCATCTACAGTTGCGTAACTTGAGATACAATGTGATTTATTCGCTATGCAAACGTATGATCAATTACTATAATAATTTTATTGATGATTAATAAATTACTGATAGTTACTATTTCGCTGATATACACTGCACAATTTACAAATGGTGTCAATGCAGGCAGAATCTCTTTGTTTACAACGATGACGTCAATCATCATAGGAGATTCCCATGTAAACAGACTTCACCTATATATAGATCCCGGTCGACTTGCTTCTGATTCATTCAATATTCGAGAATACACTTCCTTGAGATATTATGGTGTAAATGGTGTTCTTGTGAGGAATAACAATCATCTACGTAAATTTTCCTCCATTGTGCAGGAGATCAACCCACAACATCTTATAGTGCTGTTAGGCGGTAATGACTTGGATGCACCTGGTCCAGTGGAACTTTTTGTGAGAAAGTTTGTTTCATTCTTAATGCAACTTAAACATCATTGTCAGCTTAAATTTGTGACCGCATTGAGTTATTTCCCAATATAGCGTACAAGAGTGGTGTCCGCAGAAATATATAGCCAAAGAGTAAACCATGCCAATGAATGTTTAAGAATCAATTTCTTGGAACAGAAAATAACATTCTAGAAATAACGGGGTTTTTACCAATATTTGAGACCCCATATTAAGAGACAGGGTGCACTTAAACGACCTAGGCAATTGTAAAGTTCTACGTCAGATCATGGGTTGTTTTCTTCATCAACTGACTAATACAGGACCTAATGTTTCACAGTCTTTAAGACAGGGGCTTCATTGCATTGTGTGTTTTGTTATAATACGAGAAAGTATAATGTGTAACATTTCATCCTTATTAAAATGTTATTGCTTTGATAGGAAATGTTTCATTTGTGAAAATTCTTATAGAAAATGTAATAGGTCTATTTAAAGGACGTGTAATTAACTAAAAAAATTGTTTCATTTCAGTTTCTCATAATTATTATTTCCTTCAGATCATATAAATTTGATTTCACAAATTTTCACATAGAAATCGTATTATTTCAATAACATAAATTTTACAATAATAAATCACTGTCCAATCTATATGTTCCAAATGTGCTACAAGAACCATGTAAACCTGAAAAGAATACAAAAACATGTCTTTTGTAAGTTCATCTTAACAATTTCATACCCTACTTCAATCGTTATTTATGTGCAAGATATATTACTGCAACTTTTTCAACCTGAGTAATAATAACTGAGTTGAATCAGGAAGGTTGTGGAGTTTACAGAAACGTAAGATCTAACGGTGTTTTTTGAAGTAATCTTACACGATAGGTAGGAGACAAAATTGACAAATGGATTGTAATGGGGAGGCCACTCTTCTGTGTAAAATTCTTTTTGAATAAAATATGTTATCTGGCCCTTAAGCTGTCCCAATTTGTCTGATGGTATGCGAATTGTCATTTCTTAAGTTTTAATTTCTAACCCCAAAAAGTAAAAATGTTTGTAGGTCTAAGTTTTTTTTCATGTGCTAAGGGGCTGCCCAGCTCATGACAAATGGAACAAAACACCGACATATACATGTATAAGCCTAGCACAATCTTGCCTGCCATCCCTTTCTGCTACCAATAAAACATCTAAAAAATGAACCACGTTGTTGCTTTTGGCCTACTTGTTAAGTATCCATTCTAAAGAGGTAGAAAATTTCTCAAACTTGGAACAGCTTTAATAGAAAATCCAAAGGGCAAGCACTTACCTGCAAATATCATACCCTGAGTTTTAGAACCTAATAATTCATAATCTGTTCTGTGAATCATCAATAACTTAAATTCATTTGTATGACTAATCTAGCAATTTGTGCGTCTGGAGCTAATTTTGCAAGCATGTCTAATGCATCGTCAATTGACGAGCAAGTAACTGTGCAATGCCCCTTACTAATAAAATAATTGACGCTAGACCCTGGGGGTAAGACAAATGATGAATCAATATGTAAGAAATATGACCCCCTTTCTTTTGTACCATGCACACTAGAGACAACCTAAGGTTCGGTAGAGGGGGCTGATTAAATTAACCTGCAGCTCTGCCTCACATGATTTCATTAACGACCAACTGAATAGCTTCATACTGTAACCTAGTCAGTGGCCGCTCGAGGCCCTTCGTAACACAACCTAAAATCATATGTAAAACCCTCCAAAAGTTCTAACCCCGTGGGGATCCAGGTTAGAATAGGTCCTCAGTACCCCTTGCTTGTCGTAAAAGGTAGTAGAGTACATGGAAAAAGAATTCAATGCTTAACGCATTCCAAAATCAAAACAGAAAATCTTTTTTTCTGTTTTAAGCATTTTGCCCTTAGGTATTGACAAAACTCAACAAATAACACAGATTACAAGATATTTATTGGTGCGAATATCAAAAGTTTAATGAACGCAAACCATCGTTCACATAGCTCGATTTTACGGAGTAAATTTCCTCCCAAAACTATCACTGAAACAGTTTTCACTACCACATTACAATTTGAAAAAGGCAAAAATCTACGGGGTAAATTTCCTCTCAAAAATGACACTGATAAAGTTAACATACAGAAGTCAATTCTAAAGCGACTATCCTTGATATAACAAGATTTTACGGAGTAAATTTCCTCCCAAAGAATATCACTGATACAGTATTCACTACAACAATTACAATTTAGAAATAGCAAAAATCTACAGAGTAAATTTCCTCTCTAAATTCACATTGGTGCATTGTTTATTTAGTATTTCAAAGCCAAAACAACCATCGTTTACATAGCTAGATTTTACGGAGTAAATTTCCTCCCAAAGACTATCACTGAAACAGTTTTCACTACCACATTACAAATTGAAGAAGGCAAAAATCTACAAAGTAAATTTCCTCTCAAAAATGACATTGATACAGTGTAATAGACAGCTACATTTTAGGGGGTAAATTTCCTCCCAAAGAATATCATTGATACATGTACAGTGTTCACTACTAACATTACAGTTTGAAAAAAGCAAAAATCTACAGAGTAAATTTCCTCTCAAAATGACAATGATACAGTGTAATAGACAGCTACATTTTAGGGGGTAAATTTCCTCCCAAAATATGTCACTGATGCAGTGTTAACTACTAGCATTGAAGTTTGGTAATAACAAAAAATCTACAGAGTAAACTTCCTCTCTAAATTCACATTGGTTCATAGCACATTCAGTATTTTAAAGCCAAAGCAACCATCGTTTACACAGCTAGATTTTACGGAGTAAATTTCCTCCCAAAAACTATCACTGATATAGTGTTCACAACTACATTACAATTTGTAAATAGCAAAAATCTAGAGAGTAAATTTCCTCTCAAAATGACATTCATACAGTAACATACAGTAGTCAATTCAGAAGCGACTATCCTTTATATAACAAGATTTTACGGAGTAAATTTCCTCCCAAAGAATATCACTGATACAGTATTCACTACAACAATTACAATTTAGAAATAGCAAAAATCTACAGAGTAAATTTCCTCTCTAAATTCACATTGGTGCATTGTACATTCAGTATTTCAAAGCCAAAGCAACCATCCTTTACATAGCTAGATTTTACGGAGTAAATTTCCTCCCAAAGAATATCACTGATACAGTGTTCACTACTAACATAACAGTTTGGTAATAACAAAAATCTACAGAGTAAATTTCCTCTCTAAATTTACGTCGGTGCATTGTACATTCAGTATTTCAAAGCCAAAGAAACCATCGTTTACATAGCTAGATTTTACGGAGTAAATTTCCTCCCAAAGAATATCACTGATACATTGTTCACCACTACATTTCAAAATAGAAAAAAAAACTCTACAGAGTAAACTTCCTCTCAAAAAGCACGTCAGTGCATTGTATATTCAGTATTCCAAAGCCAAAGCAACCATCGTTTACACAGCTAGATTTTACGGAGTAAATTTCCTCCCAAAGAGAATCACTGATATAGTGTTCACAACTACATTTCAATTTGAAAATAGCAAAAATCTAGACAGTGAATTTACTCTCAAAATGACATTCATACAGTAAACATACAGTAGTCAATTCAAAAGCAAATAGCCTTTATATAACAAAACTTTACAGGGTAAATTTCCTCCCAAAGAATTTCACTGATACAGTGTTCACTACTAACATTACAGTTTGGTAATAAAAATAATAAGAGTAAATTTCCTCTCTAAATTCACATTGGTGCAATGTACATTCAGTATTTGAAAGCCAACGCAACAATCGTTTACATAGCTTTTAGATTTTACGGAGTAAATTTCCTCCCAAAGAATATCACTCATACAGTGTTTACTACTACAATTACAATTTGAAATTAGCAAAAATCTACAGAGTAAGTGTCCTATCAAACATGACATTGATACATTGTATATTGGGTCCTTTCGACAGCTTAACTTTACGGAGTAAATACCACCCCCACCCCCCAAAAGTATAGCACTGATACACATGTACAGTTTTCATCATATCTATAAAACGTTAACATTTTCAAGTTAACAAAATCTACAGAGTAAATTTCCTCTCAAAAATGACATTGATGCATTGTACATTCAGTACTGTAGATCACTTAATTTTCGCGACATCTTATTTTCACGAGATAGAACTCTTGAGACAAACCGAACTGTGGTCATTGCTCTATATGTTCTTAAGGCGAGAATTAAATTTTCGCGAGTACACTGTCTCGCGTAATTACGCGAAAATAAAGTTCTCGCGAATAAAAAGTGATTTACAGTATTTGAAAGCCAAAGCAACCATCGTTTAAATAGCTTTTTGATTTGACCATGTTTACGGAGTAAATGTCCTACCAAAAATATCAGTGAAAGAGTGCTACCTACTAACATTTACAGTTTCAAAATAGCAAAAGTCTACAGGGTAAATTTTTTCTCTTAATTCACATTGGTTCATTGAACATTCAGTATTTCAAAGCCAGAGCAACCATCTTTAATATACTAGATTTTACAGTCATTATTTGCAGTAAGAAAATAAACATTATATATAGAAAACAGCAGAACATCAGAGGGTTAATTTCCTCTAAAAATAAATTGATACAATATACACTTTTTACAGGGAAAAAAACATACATGTTACATCTTATTGAAAAAAAGACTTTCGAGGGACATTTTGATCTCAATATACTAATGATGTAATACATTATTTTTTAATCTATAAATAAACAACATATAATCCATACAAACGCATACAGTTTTTTTGACTGATTTCAAGCCGTATTCAACGAGAGGAGGGGGTTCAATGTGCATGCAGTAGCATGTTGACGTCACAAACAATATTCAAAGTACGTTGAAAACTGTATTGTCCAGTCTATATCCGAGAAGGAAAAAGGAGAAGGAGGCAAGTCCCTCTCTTGATTATTGTTGAACAATTTGATTTCAAACACATCTATCACATTTACTTTCTTTGACCGAAGCTCCACTTCTATGCTTTCCTTATGGCTTATGCAATTGAACACTTGCTGAATGCATTTCCAACATGTCCAAAAGAAATCTGGCCACCATATTCTGAACAAATCCATAGTTGACCTATTGATAAAAATTTTAGACTCGTAAATCATCTCATATAATTGTTTTTAAACTTTCAATTTTTCAAAACCCATGGGCATTTGTTTCTTCAGGCATGCCGGATAACATGTTGTGCACAATTTTTGTAAAATCGAAAAAATAGTCTTTCCGTTGGTTTTTCGTATGGAAATTTCATTCATCTAAAAAACACGTACATATACCCCCAGTCTACACACACATTTAGACAAACTAAGACAAGATAAATTTTATTTGAGGATGATGTCAATTTTCTCATATAAAACCAGATCATATACTATTGCATTAATCACGATTTTGCATTCAGATTAGTTCATACAGGACATATGCAATTAAAACACTAATTACTACGCCTTGAATTTTAAAAGGGGAGTTCAGAGAGATAAATGAAAGCAACTACTTTGACCAAGGATCGAAATCCTCATGAACTGTAGTTAAGGGTAGAATTCATTTGAAGACACTACCTTAATTACACTTATCGTAACATATACATAATTATATAATTGTAAATATACCTTTATTGTTCAATGTTTGGTCTTGGTTTCAATATTTCTCCATTCATCAGAAAACAGTCACTTTTATGTCCAGTCGTCACTTAAACCACTCCTGAAATAATTGCGTTCACAGAATGTGGAGCAGTCTAACTTGGTTTTCTTTCCCTAACGTGCTACGTGTTCTCTGTGACTTTGAAGTAGATGAACCACTGGGCAGAATGCAAATATCCGATGCCGCCAATTTCAAAACTGCCATACACACAAATCATTATGTAGTATAAAAATCGGGAAACGGAAAAATAAACTGTTTTAACACAGAACTTAAAAACAATTCCATCGTTTTCAAGATAAATGAAATAGATTGTTGTGAGAGAAAATTGAGATGGTCTGCTTCTCATCATTTCACCATTTTCTTTTCCGCTGTATGAATCCCCGCTGTTACACTTGTTATCAACCCTTTGTATTGGATAGAGCTGCGGCCATGTCATAATAATCTGACCTAAATTAAGCTGTAATTTCAACATTTTCTCACCATCAAAATCTAAGCCTGTCAAAAGCACAAGTTGCCATACTATTATTTACAATTTGTTGATATTTAACATTATACTCTGCTGCAAGTGCATTAACATTATCTACTCGTGTCGTAGTATTTATTATTTTTTTGTAAATATGCGGTTTCAAAGATCATGAAGATGTGAAAAAAATCACGGACAATTATTCCTTTTCGATGATATATCTACACTAACACAATGAGATTAAAAAAGAGAAAAATAAGCTTTATAAAAAAAACTTTTTTTGACAATAGAACTCCAATATTGTAAATGATTTGCTTTCTTTATGCCAGTATCTTTCGATCCTATTGTAATTTATTATTTACAGATTATTGGATGTCAGACTGCCAAAATTGTGAAGAACGATAGTAAAAATTTGAAATATATATTATCTTATTAGCATAATTACAGTTACACAATCGTCTATTTCTTCTTTTTTAATTTAAACGTGCCTTTTTTTCTTAACTTTTAACACTAATACTGTATAATTTGTATATTTACAAATTTAAAGAATATACATGTATAAAAAAGAATTTTAACTACAGGGGAACTTGGATAAGGCCGAGATTGTCTTTTCTTTTACACTGGCTGATATCGAATTTTTTCATTAAGTTGAATTCCCGAGTGTTTTAGTATTACTCTCTTTGAAATATTTAATAATTAAAAAATGCACAGATAGACTTAATTATTTTTGAGAAATTAAAAGATAAAACTGTTTTAAGCAAAACTTTTCGACAACAGGTCTTACATGTCTTGTCGAAAGGGTTCGGGAGAAGTTGCCAAAAAAAAAAAAACATTCTATCTTAGTTCAAAATATAGTGTCTACAAAGTTACTTACTTTATTCCATGTTATGCAAAACAATCCCACATAGTTAAGTACATATGGTTATCAGATCTTCCACCCATTAATTCTCGATTAGGAGCAATATGTGCTCAGCATGTATTCTTTAGGTCTATGGAGGTATCACATTGCCCATCCTGCAGAAGTCGATCGCCATTACTTTCAGTCACTCAATTAAATGAAAAAATACACTTTACTGCCTAGATATCAAGACAACTTATGCTTAAATAAAAGAATGCATTTTTTTTTAAATTTTAAAAATGATGTACATATAAATTTGAATTTATAACATGTATAAGTCCAGAACAAAATTTTATCAGTATTGCTTTTTCCTTATTAATTATTTTATTTTTGTTATATATTTTTAAAAGTTGTTTTTAGCGATATAGATAGATATCCTTTCTAAGATAGGAAACATGCAAAGAAAACCTTAGCATTCTATCCGGAGAGCGAACTCAATAAAAGCCGAATTAACGTTAATCTGTGAAACTTCCCCGAGAAATCTTGGCGAGGCAATTAATGTCTTAAGTTAATTGGGTTTAAAACAAAAGTACAAAACTAATTATCAAGAAGCCTTTGCACCCATTCTTTTTTTCGGGGGGGGGGGGGGGGGGTTCATATCAATCAAATACTGAAAAACGTAAATTAAAGAAAAAGAAAGTTATAATAATTATTAATTGTAGTAAACTAAATCGTTAGTAGAAATAAGCTGTCTTTCAATTTTTTATTTACGTATTTCCATATAATTTTATTTCCCATAGTATAAATTAACTTCGGGTACGATGAACTTGGTAATTCTGGAAGTACTGCGCGTCGAATTATGGGGAAAAGGGTACGAAATTCCCGGAAGTCGGCATCATTTCCTGATTAAACAAGAGGGAGGAGGAGTACTAAATGGGTAGAGGTATCACACCGGTAATTGACCAATCAAAATGAACTTAGTCAAATATAGGTCCATACATATCAAATTGATTTTCCTTTCTTTTGAGACGTTTTTCTATTCTCTTCCAAGCCATTTTTAAATTTTTGGTACCTGTGTCTAGTAAATTTTATGTACTTTATGAACAAATAAAGGTTTTTGAAAGGACCTTTTTTTCCGGGCATGGGAGGCTACTACCTGTGATGCACTCGGAATGTTTATAAACACATTAAAAAACGCGTGGATTTGAGGTAGCACTGTTTACAAATGGATAAAGAAAATGCCGTGTAGGTACTTTTTTGTGCATGAGGATGTGTCAGCTAGTGTGACAGGTAATGTTTAGCATCTCCTGCTAAATATTTTTTTCAAGTAAACAATTACCTGATTCTTTTATTTACGATCTTTTTGTGAAAACATTTATACCGTTGTGATACCTAGACACAACCTGATTAGCTATGTTAATATTTTCATTTTAATGTAAAAATATCACTGATAGAAATAAATGGAGGAATGTATCAAGTTTATTTTTCTTTAATCAAAAAAGCTGAAAACCTAGGATCCACCCTCCTGAAATCGAAATCTGCTGCCGTAAACTGTCTTGCCAGCGTTTGGGGAATATGGGTGATATGCATCAATTACACTTTTATTGACTTCATCGGTGCGCGTCAATCGGACAAGATTTCTTTGCATGTAAATGTTAACTGTTCATATTTTTGTTACATCCTGAAAAATAAACATTTTCAATAATGTATTAATTAATATACTGTCACATGAAATAATTATACATGCATATGCGATACATGTAGTAGCAGAGTATATGTAAAACATGTAAATAGTAAAATGGAATAAACTTCAATGGATTTACATTATTGACAATTTCTCAGAGGTCAGCTTGCGCTTTCAGGTTTGATAGATAATATATCTAGATGCTTACAAAATTTAAGAATAACAGTCTTAGTAATTAAGATCAGATGTATAACACCCAATACACCATTATCGAATACAAGTCGTAAATAATAAATTACAGTTAGGAATAGAAAATACAGGCATATAAAAAGGAAAGCGATATATATTTTTTTCTATTTTAAATGATTTACATTATTTGAGTTTTTAAAATTAAAAGTTCAAAACAAGTTTTATCAGTATTGCTTTTGCGTTAGCTTTTTCTAAAGTCTATTTTTCTCTTTTTTGACCTCATGGTGTTAGTGTCGATAGATCAACTAAAATGAATAAAAGTCCATGATTTTTATCACATCTTTGAAACCTCAATCTCGGTTACTGCTGCATGAGAAGATAATGTTTATGCAATTGCAGCAGAGTACTGAGTATATGTTACATATCAACAAAATGTAAACAGGTCGACCTGTGATTTTGTCGGGCTTAGATTTTGATGGTGAAAAATGTGAACTTACAGCTTGATTTAGGTCAGAATATTATGACATGGCCGCAGCTCTATCCAATACAAGGGGTTGATTACAAGTGTAACAGCGGGGATTCACGCACCGGAAAAGAAAATGATGAAATGATAAGAAACAGACCATCTCAATTTTCTCTCACAACAACCTATTGACGCTAATTCATTCATTTATCTTGAAAACAATGAATTTGTTTTTAAGTTCTGTGTAAAAACAGTTTATTTTTCCGTTTCCCGTTATTTACCCCACATGATGATTTGTGTGAAAGGCAGTTTTGAAATTGGCGGCATCGGATATTTGCATTGTGCCCAGTGGCTTATCCACTTCAAAGTCGCAGAGAACACGAAGCAAGTTAGAGAAAGAAAACCAAGTTAGACTGCCCCTCAATAAGTGATCGCAATTATTTCAGGAGTGGTTTAAGTGACGACTGGATATAAAAGTGACTGTTTTCTGATGAATGGAGAAATAACGAAACAAAGACCAAACATTGAATAATAAAGGTAAATTTACAATTATATATGTATATGTTACGATAAGTGTAATTAAGGTAGTGTCTCGCATATGAATTCTATCCCTATCTACAGTTACATGAGGATTTTGATCCTTGATCAAGGTGGTTGCTCTCTTTATTGTGTGAAATGCTAAACACTTTAGCGATCATTTTATTTGTAGTAAAACTACCTGCATGTACATGTTATCATTTACCTCTCTGAACTCCCCTTTTGGCGTTAGTAATTAGTGTTTTAATTGCAAATGTACTGTCTGAACTAATCTGAATTCAAAATCGTGTTTAATGCAAAAGTATATGATCTGGATTTATATGAGAAAATTGACATCATCCTCAAATAAAATTTATCTTGTCTTAGTTTGTCTAAATGTGTGTGTAGACTGGGGGTATATATACGTGTTCTTTAGATGAATGAAATTTTCATACGAAAAACCAACGGAAAGACTATTTTTCGATTTTACAAAAATTGTGCAAGCACCACTGCTCGACTGTGGTGCGCAACATGTAATCCAACATGCATGAAGAAATAAATGCCCATGGGTTTTGAAAAATTGAAAGTTTAAAAACAATTATATGAGATGATTTACGAGTCTAAAAATTTTATCAATAGGTCAACTATGGATTTGTTCAAAATATGGCGGCCAGATTTCCTTTGGACATGTTGGAAATGCATTCAGCTAGTGTTCAATGGCATCAGCCATAAGGAAAGCATAGAAGTGGAGCTTCGGTCAAAGAAAGTAAATGTGATGGATGTGTTTGAAATCAAATTGTTTGACAATAATCAAGAGAGAGACTTGCCTCCTTCTCCATTTTTTCCTTCTCGGATATAGACTGGACAATACAATTTTCAACGTACTTTGAGATATTGTTTGTGACGTCAACATGCTACTGCATGCGCATTGAACCCCCTCCGCTCGTTGAATACGGCTTGAAATCAGTCAAAAAAACTGTATGCGTTTGTATAGATTATATGTTGCTTATTTATAGATTAAATAATAATGTATTACATCATTAGTATATTGAGATCAAAATGTCCCTCGAAAGTCTTTTTTTCAATAAGATGTAACATGTATGTTTTTTTCCCTGTAAAAAGTGTATATTGTATCAATTTATTTTTAGAGGAAATTAACCCTCTGATGTTCTGCTGTTTTCTATATATAATGTTATTTTCTTACTGCGAATAATGACTGTAAAATCTAGTATGTTAATGATGGTTGCTTCGGCTTTGAAATACTGAATGTTCAATGAACCAATGTGAATTTAGAGAGGAAATTTACCCTGTAGATTTTTTTCTATGTTCAAACTGTAAATGTTAGTAGGTAACACTGTATCACTGATATTCTTTGGGAGGAAATTTATTCCGTAAACATGGTAAAATCAAATACGGTTCGGTTTCAAATACTGAATGTACAATGCACCAATGTCATTTTTGAGAGGAAATTTACTCTGTAGATTTTGTTAACTTGAAAATGTTAACGTTTAATAGATATATTGAAAACTGTACATGTGTATCAGTGCTATACTTGGGGGGGGGGGGGGATTTACTCCGTAAAGTTAAGGTGTCTAAAAGACCCAATATGCACTGTATCAATGTCATTTTTGATAGGACACTTACTCTTTTGCTGATTTCAAATTTTAATTGTAGTAGTAAACACTGTATGAGTGATATTCTTTGGGAGGAAATTTACTCCGTAAAATCTACAAGCTATGTAAACTATGGTTGCCTTGGCTTTCAATGAATGTACATTGCACCAATGTGAATTTAGAGAGGAAATTTACTCTTGTTATTTTTATTACCAAACTGTAATGTTAGTAGTGAACACTGTATCAGTGAAATTCTTTGGGAGGAAATTTACCCTGTAAAGTTTTGTTATATAAAGGCTATTTGCTTTTGAATTGACTACTGTATGTTTACTGTATGAATGTCATTTTGAGAGGAAATTTACTCTCTAGATTTTTGCTATTTTCATATTGTAATGTAGTTGTGAAAACTATATCAGTGAGAGTCTTTGGGAGGAAATTTACTCCGTAAAATCGAGCTGTGTAAACGATGGTTGCTTTGGCTTTGAAATACTGAATGTACAATGCACCGACGTGCATTTTGAGAGGAAATTTACTCTGTAGAGTTTGTTTTTTCTATTTCGAAATGTAGTGGTGAACACCGTATCAGTGATATTCTTTGGGAGGAAATTTACTCCGTAAAATCTAGCTATGTAAACTATGGTTTCTTTTGCTTTGAAATACTGAATGTGCAATTAACCAATGTGAATTTAGAGAGGAAATTTACCCTGTAGATTTTTGCTATTTTCAAATTGTATTTGTAGTGGTGAACACCGTATCAGTGATATTCTTTGGGAGGAAATTTACTCCGTAAAATCTAGCTGTGTAAACGATGATTGCTTTGGCTTTGAAATACTGAATGTGCAATTAACCAATGTGAATTTAGAGAGGAAATTTACCCTGTAGATTTTTGCTATTTTCAAATTGTATTTGTAGTAGCGAACACTGTATCAGTGATATTCTTTGGGAGGAAATTTACTCCGTAAAATCTAGCTATGTAAACATGGTTGCTTTGGCTTTTAAATACTGAATGTACAATGCACCAATGTGAATTTAGAGAGGAAATTTACTCTGTAGATTTTGTGCTATTTTCAAATTGTAATTGTTGTAGTGAATACTGTATCAGTGATATTCTTTGGGAGGAAATTTACTCCGTAAAATCTTGTTATATCAAGGATAGTCGCAATTGAATTGACTACTGTATGTTAACTGTATCAGTGTCATTTTTGAGAGGAAATTTACCCCGTAGATTTTTGCCTTATTCAAATTGTAATGTGGTTGTGAAAACTGTTTCAGTGATAGTTTTTGGGAGGAAATTTACTCCGTAAAATCGAGCTATGTAAACGATAGTTTGCGTTCTTTAAACTTTTGATATTCACCAATAAATATCTTGTAAACTGTGTTATTTGTTGAGTTTTGTCAATACCTAAGGGCAAAAAGCTTAAAACGGAAAAAAAGATTTTCTGTTTTGATTTTGGAATGCGTTGCTAGAAACACGTCTAACCTTGTTGAAAGTTTGCAAAAACTTGAATTTTTTCGCGAGACGTTACAGGTTTTGGTGCTTGGGATCGACTAATAATTAACCCCAAAACCCTGATAACAGGATGGCACTAATAAAGTCCAGGACCAGAATGATACCTTCAAAAGCCGCAGTAATAATAAGCTTAATGGCACTTTGGTAAACGGATTTAACCTTGAGTGGTTCAATCTTATTACATTAATTACCAAACTGATCGAAAGTACCATATAATGTCATTACACAATTTAAATATATATATCTCAATTTATATTTTACAAAACTTTTGATCTACATGTAACTTCCGATTCATAGAACATAAATTTAAATACCATGGTAATATCTTCTGTGTTTCAGTATAGAATTACAAATTCTATATTTCAAAGCATAGAAGACTTTCTATCTCTGATTTATTTTCTCTTCCCTTTCTATGCATATTCTTACTGTAGAAATTTTGAAACATTACGTTTAAAAAACATTTTATTGAAAAAAAAAAACAATGTTCACATGGAAACAAATAGCTATAAAAAAAGGTTTAGCACAAACATCAACTGAATGCTACTTTTGTCAACAGAATCAAAATGTAAATGATAATTCTTTATTTCAACTTCTGAGATGATTTTCACTGTAATCTACTTGTGCATTTGTGTATGATCAAGCTCTCCAGAAGCTCCAGCCACCATCAATGACTTTTATCATGAGATATATTGCAACATGTTGGCCGAAAGCAAATTCCAATAAATCAGGTATATAACAGAATGCACATGTGCGATATGATCATATCTAGTACATAACAATATTGGCATAAGTAAAATAACATTTTTTTAAAAAGTCGATTTGTGACAAATGTCGTAAAGCCTAAATTGAAAAAAAAGTCCTTGAAATCAATTAATATTCATCATCATAATCCATATTAAATAATAAACTTCAGATGCGAATACATTGTTTGGTCAGTTTTATTAGTTATTACGTTTTCTTTTTAAGCATAAACGAATCTCTGTAACAATCTTCACCAAGTATATGTTAGAATTAGTCATTTTGAGTCTAAAGAAAGAATTACACGTATTTTATTATAAGTTGGAAAGAAAGGTTTTTACTTTGAATGGATTTTAGATACAAAATGCTGATTATTTTTATGCTTCATTTTTCTAGCTACTGTGGAGACATCATTATTCTACTGGAGGATTTAGTTGTTCACCCTTACCAATGAAATATATGGAGATGCCAAAAAGCATTCAAGCTCAGAAGTCAACTAAACATTACAAAAAGTAGCAGGGCAAATACGGACCTCCGAATCATATGCTTTAGAGGTGGGATCAGATGCAATGCTGGAATGAGCATCCCCTGCCAACAGGTCATATCCGCCTTGTCATGATCGAGGGAAATTGAAAAATCCTTCTGCAATTCATTTTGTGAATAAAAGACAAACAATAAATATAGAAAATTAAGTTAGCATTTGATTTCTGATGAGTATTATCTGCGGACAAGGTCATTTTATCAATCATAGAACTTACAAAATTATGATTTAAACTGGATTGCTGTCATTTCTGTTTCAACAATCTGTTAGTTATTAACATACGGAGCATTGTTAAGGCTTTAAAAAGGGGGACGGGCCTAATTTATACGGGAAAATCTTACTTGACGTCACACAAAGAATGACTTTCATGTATTTCTCATAATTTGCAACTTTTAACTATTTTAGCATAATAAGCAACAATAAAACTTATCAATGTATTTTAAAAACTTGCTCGTTAAATTCCATGTAGCTGGTTTTCAACAAATCACTGATCGCGATGAACTTGTAAACATGGCGTCATATTGGTAAAAATGACGTATTTCTTGTGCTGTGAGAGGCAGATTGAGGAATTTTTTAACAATAAAAAATGCTTTTTATTATTAAATGGAATATTATTCACAGATTTCGAATAGTAGATAAATACCAATGTATATCATTTGTTTAGTGCAATTATTAATTAACTACCAAGAGAAGGTGTTTTAATAATTATTTCGTTTTATTATGTACAGGTTACGTATATTTTACATCAAGATGCCTCATAAAATCGTACTTTTGCAAGGGCATACACTGCATAGATCTATACTATTTTTTTGAACATGGATAAAGGATACTTTCCTTAACTTGAAAAGTGCTGTTGCTTTCTTTAAATCGAAGGCGTGATTTGATAAGTACAAAATATTTGGTAAAAGTCAAACATATTTCGACATTGGCTAATTTATCTGAAAATTTAATTATCCAAAACGCGAATTCTATTCAAAGCAGCAGCACCTTTCAGAAACTATAAAGTATGTAGAAACAATTACAGTAATAGCTTGAAATTTTAATTTCCACTTGGGTATGCCCTTGCAATATTGAAATTTGTTAATGACCTACATTCAGTACACAAACTATGCATTCATCACGTGATTGTCCATCGATGGGACTGAACTTCAAACAGTACAGAGTGGTTTATACTATGCTATTTCCAAAGTATTAAAGTTCTGTGATAATAAAACAGCTTAATTAAAATAAGTTCAATTTTAAAAAATACCCCTTTTTTGCACGTCTATTTTCCATTGATTTCTCAGTAGGCATTAACAGTGCTGCGTACATGGTTAAGCTAACTGTTTATACGTGGAGCATGTGCTTATGTATTAAATCAACTTAGAGATATAAAACATGCATTCATAGATATTTTTACACAAACAAGCAACGGCCACGGAATATTAAGTCTCCATGTGAAAAATATTCTGAAAGAAGCTGATTGCCATAAATCAATATTCATATTCCAGAGTTCCATGTACGTATATAACATCATCTAATAAATAATGTAAGTATGGTTATTTGATATTAATCAACAAGCGTACGTTTCATATCATGAAAAGATGTTGTCTAATGACATTGCAATGTTCAACATTGATAAATTCAAATGATTAATGTACATATTTCGGACTATAAAATTGCTTTATATGAATATAAATGTATTTTCTGAAACTAAACAAAATGAGATATTTGATATACATTGTTTTGCTTACAATAACCAGATTCCAAAACCACAAAAAAGTAAACCAGAATGTACAGGCACTTTTATTCATGTAAAACATGACATACATGTATAAGAAACTACTGTTAGTGAACAAGATTCTTGAATCATTGATTGAGCAGAAGCGTTAAATTTTTTTAGACAATACAATTTAATGATAAAGCAGATAAAACTGTCCTAGGGCTTTAAAAAGATGACTGTCAATCCAAATCCAAAAAATTGTACACAACATCATGAAAAGTACTTCATCTCATTCTTTTACTATACTGCCACGCTGTGTAATAAACATAAAACTTTAAATTTTGCCATCGGGAGGAGTTTTCACAGAAAAAAAATAAAATGTATTCTCCTAAGGTACTCCGATCTCAGGTTCTGAAAACCAAGCATTGACTAACTTAAAATGCTTACGAAAATTTCTCTGAAATTTAAAAGTATCTCGTTTTTACCCATAAAAATTCTTCAAACTTTATCTTTCAAGTTAATCATATTATATAGGGGAAATTAGTAAATCTCCAATATATTTTAAGGAATTGCAAATAAAAACACATGCTATGCAAATTTGATCAATTAAAACATTTTAGAAATAAAAATCATGGGTATCCAGGCTTTTGAAGAAATTTCATATTTTTTATTCATATAATGTACTTTAATTTCTTTTATCTACCGGTACTTCGATCATTTTACCATGCAAAGTGTATGATGATTATCCCGTCATTGCAAAGCTTCATAAATCACTTCTAATTCCATATCATGTTAATAAACATTGTTATCTAATTTTAGATTAAAATGAACATCTAATTCTTGATATATGTAATTTCAAAATGCTTTAACGGGTAAAAATTTCCACTTTTAATTAATACCTTTCCAAGAACTTCAAAGAACCTTAAAGCACATTGCGAAGTATATTCTTGCAAGAAAAGATTTAATATTCAGGCTTCATTTGTGATTATTTAATTAGATTTTAAATTTAAGAATTCTCCTTCCCGACTGAGGATTGGATTCCCTTAATTTAAGAGATTTATATACCTGTATAGAGAACAAAATAATGTTGCTCAGTATGCAACAGTTCAACAGATTTGATATTTACATTGAATAAAAAAATGGGTTTTTGTGATAACATATATTTTTGTCTTCTAGCTAAATTAATTTAAAATTTACATTATATAACAAACTGATCGAAATTACCAGATACCAATGTCATTTATGGAATGAAATGCACAGATAAAGAACTGTAGTAAATCTCAAATGCTCATGAAACATTACACATTCAGAGCAGAGCAACAGAGAAAACAGAAAATCTGACGTTTGAATAATAGCGTAAAAATTCTGTGTGCAAAAAACAAAGTCAGCATTTAACTTAATGAAAGTATGTATTTGCTGACGTAACTGTAAGGATACGGACACGAGTGTAGTACATTTTAGCTGCAATAATGTAGCCCTCTACAATTTTTTCTTATCTGATATTTTCTGGAGAGGGCTACAATTTCACAGCATCTCCGTAATGGTGCAAAAATATTTTTTTTTAATACGGGTATAACTGCAGGCCAAACAATTCTTTTTTTCATTCAACTTACTTCTAAGAAGACGAAAAATTTTATTCACTGTCGACATCATAGCTCGTTAAACGCGAAAACATGTAAAGTAAATCTGTGTGATTTCTTCTCGCTTTTTTTTTGCCAGCCATGACAGTTAAAACGTGACGTAGTGAGACTTGCGCTTGAAATTTCCAATTACCCAATAAAGCAAATGTAGATGTTTATAAATAATAGTGATTAATAGTAACACTAAACATCAATAAATAAAATCATTCCATGTGTCATTTTTTCGTAAACAACGATATTTAGGCCTAAAATAAGGTAATTCCAAAGAAATCCGCTCCCTATAGATCCTTAATCTCATTGGCTATCCCAAATTTATGTGACGTAGTTTATATTGGGTTTCAGCCACCCCCCATTTTTTTGTATAATCTATCAGGTTATGTAGTTTATATATATCATATTGTAAATCCGGAATGTGGGGTATATTTTGGGTTGGACTTTATAACTACTGAAACCCGCCAAATAAACATAACGTGTTTCACCTCTCCTGTTCTTTATAGGTAAGAACTCAAATTTATACATGTTAACATGTTTATAACTGTTTTCTTGATATATAATATGTTTGATACAAAACATCTGTTTCTCGAAATATTGCGATTAGGTGAATTTCAATGTATTTGTGAATATTTTGATGCAGCAGCATGGTCTAGTCACGTGGTTCGAGTTCAGTGTAAAGTCTTTATTTTGAGTTATAACAATAGTAAACAGATTATATGTATAGAATTGTCATGTTTATAATCACAGAAAGTATTAGCTAAACATATAGATTTGATATTCTAAAGAATGTATAAAATTTCATTTGTTGCCGGAATAAGTTGTGTTGCTCGGTTTGGAGTCATGTTTTAGAGTTTGTAATCTGTTTCCGGTTTGAGGCAAAATGTAAACAAATACTGTTGTGAATGTGTTTTGGCTGTTTCGGACATAAAGATATGGTATTATTGAATATTTTATTGATAAATTATCAAACGAAAGTTGCTTGTCACAATTTTTATTCTAGTCAGCGATAATTTGATGTCATAGTAAAAAAATAATTGTAAATCCCCTAGACTAAATGAGTGCATGTGTATGTAATAATGTATATGTTGTTTGTTCGTTTATATAACTACTGAAACCCGCCAAATAAACATAACGTGTTTCACCTCTCCTGTTCTTTATAGATTCTGCCAGGCCAGGTTAACATTTTGGGGGCTCGTCCGGGATCCTATCATGGCAGAGTTGACAGAGGAGATGTTGGAGGTGAGATCAAAGCTGATGATGGCACCACTGGACGTACTGAAGGGAATTCTGGAGGAATTCGGGGAGACTGTTGATACTTCCAAGGGTCGACTAGTGGTGGCTATGCAAGCAGATAAATTCTTCATGAAGGAGATGGAAGGCGAACAGTCTGGAACCACCTTGCTTTCAGTAAAATTTACTTTAGCAGATGCAGCTAAGAAAGAACTTGAAAAAACTGTGGGTATGAAATCAGAAACTGATAGTGTGAAGGACAGTAAGTCTCTTGGGGTTTCTGAAGAGGAAAAGGAAAAGAAACCGGAAGTCAAGAAAGAAAATCCCACAGCTGTAAAGCTACATAAGGACTTTAAAATCAGCGGCCAGGTTGATTGTAAGGCAGGGATTTCTTACACAAGCCTAATTCGACAAATCGAAACTGGTAAACAGAAGGGATATTCGGAGGTTGACATCATTGATGGGGTGATCAAGGCAGTTGTTCCATCCTCGAGTCTCCGTAGTTACCTTGATGGACGACCTGACATAAATCTGGCTACTCTGAGGAGTATTCTAAGAGGACACTACGCAGAAAAAAATGCTACTGAGTTGTATAGTGAACTCGCCAGTGCGACCCAAAATCCGAAAGAGAACCCTAATGATTTCCTTTTGCGTGTGATGGACCTCAGAAACCGGATTCTGTTTGCTTCGCAGGAAGATAACAGTGAACTCAAATACAGTCCAGAACTGGTTGCTGGTCTATTCAGAAGAACAGTTTACACAGGGTTACGGGACACAACATTACGACATGAGATGAGGAAACATTTGGACAAAGTGACTATATCCGATGCGGAGCTGATGCATGAGCTGAATCAGATTCTTATACAAGAGAGTGAGAGACTTAACAAGCTCCAGACTAAACACTCAGTGTCTACCTGTGAGATCAACTCTGTGAAGGAGGCCGTGAAAAATGACCTCGCCAGTGAAATCAAATCCTTACGGCTTGAGATGAATAAACTGAAGGAACTGGTCGGACATTCCCAAGGTGACGTGAGGACACAAAAAGTAAACACAAGCAGACCAAGTTGTGCAGACTGCCAAACCACCGGCAGACGTTGTGACCACTGCTGGACCTGTGGTGGATCCGGTCATCGTCGTCAGCAGTGCCCTAACAGAAAACCACAGCCTTCGGGAAACCTGAGCGGGTCGTCTTAGAGGGACAGTTGGCGGCCCAGCAACAGAAATGTCCCGCGAGTTGCTTATCTTGTCATTGTCGACTGTCAAGTGAAACTATCAAAGTTTGTGCAAATTGTCATTTAGCCACCTATTGTAGTGTCAATTGTCAAAAGGCACATTGGGTTGAACATTGTAAAATTTGTAATGCTGTCAAGTATATGAACACAAAATTTTTTGCTGAATGTCAACCTAACAATTTTCCTACAATGTCTGTAAATGAAATCAAAGGTGATGTGTATGATATTGGGCCAAACATTGTGAAACTTGTCAGTAAGCCATGTCATGTATCTGTTTTATTAAATGAGAAACCTGTGAAAGCATTGTGGGACACAGGGGCCCAAGTTTCATTGTTAAGTAAGTCATGGGTCATGAATTATTGTCCAGATTTAGTTGAAAGTGTAAAGAGTGTTGAAGAGTTTTTACATGCAGAGAATTTTTCATTAGTGTCTGCCTCTGGCTCAGATATACCTTTTGAAGGTGTTCTCACTGTCAGTTTAAAACTTGTAGAACAAGGAAACCCAATTCATGTACCTTTTCTTATCACCAATGTGTCTGGTATGAATGAACCCATTCTGGGGTATAATGTTATACAATACCTGTTACAATCTTTACCTAGAAGTGACGCTGTTGACTTGTTACAGCATACTCTTCCAGCAGCTGATGAGGCTCAGGTCAACGCCCTTTATCGAGAGTTGAAAGACACGGGAGACAGAGCACTGGGAATGGTCAAGGTAGGACGCAGGAATATAACTGTACCAAGACAGTCTTTGGTCTTCATCAAAGTACCATTTAAGGCCAGACAACTTCAGCATGGCACTAAGGCTGTCTTCATTCCGTCTCAAGAATTGGATGCATATGGAATTACATCACAGGAAATGTTTATCGACGTGAAGCCAAAACGTACTAGACACATCAAGTTGTTGTTGGCTAATCCATCCAAAACGGACGTGGTCATCCCAAAAGGTACCCCCTTAGGACACGCAGAAAGGATTTGTTCGTCAATTCACTTTGAGACTACAGGATCTAACAGTGTTCAGACAGTAGTGAATAAAGTGAGTACTAAAAACAGTGATAAGTGGGATCCACCTGTTGACCTCTCAAACTGTTCCCTTAACCCAGACCAGAAAGTGAAAGTTCAGGAACTTTTGAGGGAGGAATGTGAGGCGTTTACTTGTGATGATGATGATATCGGTTGTGCCGTGGACCTGCAGTTGGTGTTGGAACTGATGGACAAAGAACCTGTACATAGTTCTTACATGGCTGTACCGAGGCCTCTGTACCAAGAAGTAAAGGATTACATTGCCAACTTGTTACAGAAACGCTGGATTCGACGATCAACTTCTCCCTACTCTAGTCCAATTGTGTGTGTAAGGAAGAAGGACGGATCACTCCGTTTATGCGTCGACTATCGGAAGCTAAATGCGAAAACTGTCCACAACCAACATCCAATTCCACGAGTACAAGATGCACTTGATTCCTTAGGAGGAAGTCACTGGTTCTCACTCCTGGATCAAAGCAAAGCATACCATCAGGGTTTTGTGAAAGAGGAATGCAGAAAGTACACTTCATTTGTGACACCATTGGGACAGTACGAGTGGAATCGTATTCCATTTGGACTCACAGGTGCTCCTGGAATATTCCAAGCATACATGAATGAAGCTCTAGAAGGACTCAGAGATAAGTGTTGTCTCCCATACTTAGATGACATTTTGGTGTACAGTAACTCTTTTGAGGCTCATTTGAATGACCTTCAGTGTGTGTTGCGTCGTATGAAGGAGAAAGGACTGAAATTGAAGCCTAGTAAATGCCACATCTTTCAGAAACAGATCCGTTACTTAGGTCACCTTGTCACTACACAGGGTCATACCGTAGACCCAAATGACCAGGAAGCAGTGGTGAAATTAAAGGATCAGAAGTTTCAAACAGTTGGAGATGTACGGAAAGTGATGGGGTTTATCGGATATTACCGGAGTTATATTCCAAATTTCTCCCGTAGAGCAAAACCCATCTACGATTTACTGAAAGATGACAAAGACGCACCCTTATTGGGGAAGAAGCAGAAGAAAACCAAGTCCCAGAAATCAGGACAGAAGAGTTCATCAGTGCGGATTACATGGACAGCTGAACACCAATGTATCTTGGAGGATCTCATTGATGTCCTACTTCACCCACCAGTGATGGCTTACCCTGATTTCAGCAAACCATATACCCTCCACATTGATGCATCACAAATGGGTTTGGGAGCTATCCTTTATCAGAAACAGGATAATGACAAGCTGGCTGTAGTTGCTTATGCGTCAAGGACACTGACACCAGCTGAACAAAACTACCACCTTCACTCGGGAAAATTAGAATTCCTAGCACTCAAGTGGGCAGTGACAGAGCGATTTAGAGATTACCTTTACTATGCCACTCATTTTGAAGTGTACAGTGACTATAACCCATTGCGATACATATTCACCGCCCCAAAGCTAGATGCTACGAGATTAAGGTGGGTTTCCATGTTGGCTGATTTCCGATTTCATATCCACTACAAGCCCGGTGTGAAAAACAGTGATGCAGATGGACTCAGTCGCATGCCGCTTGATGTATCCAAGTTTACAGAGAGTTGTTCCCCTGACACCATTGATGCCATAGTTACAGCAGTAAGATTAGACGAGACTGTTTGTAGCAGTATTTGTGCACCAGTGAAAGAGGCTGAAGCGGAGGAAGAGAAACTTCAGGGTGGAACCTTTTCTTCTATAAGCAGTGCTACCTTAACACAGGAACAGAGTAAGGACCCAGACATTGGGCTTATAATTCCTTTTGTACAAAAGGGGACTAGACCTTCAAAGGAAGTAACCAAAGGTTGCAGCCCTGCTTCCAAGTGTTTACTAAGAGAATGGCCAAAGTTGAAGATGGTCAATGGACTACTTAAGAGGGAGATTTCACTACCTCGAGAAGGACAAATACAACAACTTGTACTTCCAAAATGTTATAGGAAGATAGCCCTTAAACATTTACATGATGATCTAGGACACTTAGGAGCAGAGAGAGTATTGAGTAGCGCCAGAGATCGATTCTACTGGCCTCACATGGGTTCAGAGATTGAGCGATATGTCACTCAGGAGTGTTCTTGTATCAAGGACAAAAGACCACATCTTCGGCGGAAAGCAGCACTACAACCCATAACTACGACTTGTCCATTGGAACTGGTCTCAATTGATTTCCTCCATCTGGAGCGCTGCAAAGGGGGATATGAATATATTCTTGTGGTGATGGACCACTATACCCGCTTTGCCCAGGTGTATATGCCACCAGGAACAAATCGGCTAAGACTGCAGCAGAAAAGGTGTTCAATGACTTTGTGCTAAGGTTTGGAATGCCTAGCAGACTTCACCATGACCAGGGACGTGAATTTGAGAACAGATTTTTCTTTGAGTTACAGAAGTTGTGTGGAATTCATCACTCTCGTACAACCCCCTACCACCCCCAAGGAAATGGCCAAGTGGAGCGTTTCAATAGAACGTTGTTACAAATGTTAAGAACTCTAGAACCGTCTTTCAAATCTGACTGGAAATCTCATTTAAACAAAGTCGTTCACGCATACAATTGTACGAAGAATGAATCAACTGGATATGCACCATTCTTCTTGTTATTCGGACGTCATCCAACACTGCCCATTGACCTCGTTTTCCCAGAGCTACAGCACTCAGAATCAAAGCAGACTTACTCACAGTATGTCACTCAGTGGAAGGCTCGCATGGAGGAGGTTTACAAAGTAGCATCACAGCAAGCAATGAAGATGTCTGATAAGGGAAAGCGTCAGTATGACAAGGCACTATTGAGCGCACGATTGTATCCTGGAGACCATGTACTGGTGAAGAATCTTTTGGAAAAAGGAGGGCCAGGGAAATTAAGGTCATACTGGGAGAAGGATGTGTATGTGGTACTTAAGCAAGTAAATGAGGATACACCAGTGTACGAGGTGAGGAAGGAGTCAGGACAGGGTGATATCAGGAGACTTCACAGGAACCTGTTAAGGCAGTGCAATTCTCTACCTGTAGAGTCCGGACATAAGGAGAAGGAAAAACCCTACCGGTTAAAACAAAACCGCAAACCAGCAGCCCCAGTCTATGATGCTGATGGCAGCTCCTCTGATTCGGATGGATCAATTGATTTTGGAGGGATCTCCTTAAATCCACATGCAGAACCGTTTGTGCCTCAACAGCATATTACAGAATACGATAGCTCAGACTCGGTGGTTGAAGTAGAGAATCCTAGTGACTCTCATTCGGAGGAACCTGTTGTGATTTCTGACAGTTCTGGTGACAGTTTTAGGTCAGCCCATAGTTCAGATAGACAGTCTGATAGTCAGGATGATCAGGAAGGCCCAAATTCTGAGGATAGACGTGGGGAGCCAGATGTTGACGAAACCAGCGAGACTGAAGACTATCAGTCAGAACGACCTAGGAGAACAACCAAACCTCCCAGGAAGTTTACATATGAACAGTTAGGGAAACCGTCATATATACAGACCATTAAACCAGACTTTGAAATTTTTGTGTAGATTTTCACATATTAGTAGACTGTCATGTTTTACAGCTCTCAGGGTAATTGCCCTTGTGAAATATTTTTGTACTAGTATATGTATAATGTTATGAGTGATATGAATCACATACTGATTATAGCTTTTATCAAGTATAGTCAAACTTTATTAGTTAATGGTTGTTATATGGGCCGGTATATGTATGCGGCAGAGTATATGTAACCTTAGTGTTTAGTTTTATGTATACTTAGGACATTTTAGAGTGTCTGTCTGCAGTTTGGCCAGTTGTAGACATTTGAGTTTAATAGAGCAAGTCGCATATGTGTGTTGTTAAAGGGCCTATATAATGATAATGAATTGTTCTGTGGAAAACAGAAGTCGGATAATGTTGCTTTATTTTAATTACAAAGAGTGTTTCATTGTAATTGTTAATGTCGGGACGACATTCAGTTTTGGAGGGGAGTGTGTGACGTAGTTTATATTGGGTTTCAGCCACCCCCCATTTTTTTGTATAATCTATCAGGTTATATAGTTTATATATATCATATTGTAAATCCGGAATGTGGGGTATATTTTGGGTTGGACTTTATAACTACTGAAACCCGCCAAATAAACATAACGTGTTTCACCTCTCCTGTTCTTTATAGGTAAGAACTCAAATTTATACATGTTTACATGTTTATAACTGTTTTCTTGATATATAATATGTTTGATACAAAACATCTGTTTCTCGAAATATTGCGATTAGGTGAATTTCAATGTATTTGTGAATATTTTGATGCAGCAGCATGGTCTAGTCACGTGGTTCGAGTTCAGTGTAAAGTCTTTATTTTGAGTTATAACAATAGTAAACAGATTATATGTATAGAATTGTCATGTTTATAATCACAGAAAGTATTAGCTAAACATATAGATTTGATATTCTAAAGAATGTATAAAATTTCATTTGTTGCCGGAATAAGTTGTGTTGCTCGGTTTGGAGTCATGTTTTAGAGTTTGTAATCTGTTTCCGGTTTGAGGCAAAATGTAAACAAATACTGTTGTGAATGTGTTTTGGCTGTTTCGGACATAAAGATATGGTATTATTGAATATTTTATTGATAAATTATCAAACGAAAGTTGCTTGTCACAATTTTTATTCTAGTCAGCGATAATTTGATGTCATAGTAAAAAAATAATTGTAAATCCCCTAGACTAAATGAGTGCATGTGTATGTAATAATGTATATGTTGTTTGTTCGTTTATATAACTACTGAAACCCGCCAAATAAACATAACGTGTTTCACCTCTCCTGTTCTTTATAGATTCTGCCAGGCCAGGGTAACATTTAAATTATTTAAACAAGTCGGATAAATTTAAGTTGTGATGTTAACATACACGAAAAATTCCGATGTATGGATTGTTCTGTATATTTTTGGATCGATTTATGTCTGGGATAACTACATTTTGGAAGTTCAGGTAAGCGCAGCACAGTTAAGGTTACAAATGGAAATATCGCCGATTTTTTTTAAGATAAAAAGTACATACTTTATTAGGATGGGCGATTCTTTTTAGGACTTCACTGATATAAAAAAAAATGTAATGTGGTTGAAATCTACATGTTTGGGACATTTAAATTTTTTATTTAGACTTTTCCTGTGATGTCGACGTCACATGACTTTTGGCAATTATACTTGCAGTTTAGAGGTCATCTATAAATTTCAATATTGCAAGGGCATATAACCAAGTTAAAAATCTTAGTTTAATCTATAATCCTTTTCAACACTATATGTAGTTTGTGAAAAGTGCTGCGAACCTATTTAGATTCCCTTTTTTAATTGCTAAAACTTAATTTGTTGGACGGCAGGTTAAACATTTTACTGGTCAACTGCATTAAATATAGCTAAAATTAATATATTTGCATGATTTCAAGAGGTTCGCAGCACTTTTCAAATATCTTAATGCTTCTTATGTTTATGTGTAAAATCTTGACAAGATACATCGAGGCCTTGCAATAAATCGATATATTAGGGCCCTTCGATAACTTTTTCAATGAATCTGCATACAAACACACGAAAGTATGATCACATGTCTGGAAAATGTACGTACAGTTTATAAATAAAATACTAAAATAGACATCGCATCCAAGTTAACGGCTTTTTATTTAACTGCAAATAATATTTTATTTGCGAACACAAAAGGCATTTTTCATTGTACAAAATGCGACTTGATCAGCCTCTGACTATGTACAAACTGCGTCATTTTTGCGAGATGACGTCACATTGACAAGTGCATTGCGATCGATGCATCGTTTATATACTGTTGTGTTAAGATTTTTCAAACGACAAAACTGCATGTAATAATAAGTTTGAATGTAGTATTCAGCAATCCAGCTGTTTGAAATAGCAAATAATTTCATTTTGTAGCATTTTGAAAACCTAATATTATGTGTGACGTCATAGTTAACATTTCCCGTACAAATTAAGCACCTCCTGCTTACTGTAACCTTAACTGTGCTGCGAGGTATATAAATAAAAAAACCGTTTACAGACGATTTGAGCAGAAATCCACGCGGGGGCGAATCGCTTCCGCTTTGCACCATTATAATAACGGAGATCCTAAGGAGTTGTAGCCCTCTCCCAAATGAAAAAATCGGAGAGGGCTACATTATTGGAGCTAAGTACATTTATATAAAATATTTTTTTTCTAAAGGTTTTGAAGTTAACGCATAGAAAACAGTCTTTCAGTGTCAAATAAATAATATCTGTACGTTTCAGTATAGAATATGGCAATGTTTCCAACTTTTATATTTCAAAGAATTTTTTTTAAAAATCAGTTCTCTTCTTTTTTTTATATATGTTCTGACTTTAGACACTTTGAAATATAACGTCAGTCATTAAATAACTACATTTTATTTTTGAATTTTTGAAACTTTATTCAATTGGAAATTAAAAGAAGACTCATCAGTAATAGTTTCAATTTTTTTTAGCAAATGTCAACTGAATGGTACTCTTGTCAAAAGAATTGAAATAAAAAGATTATATCTTAGTTGAAAGTCTGGGATTAATATATTTTTTGATTACCGCACGTCTGTGAATTACAGCTTGAAGAATCTTCCGATTGTCCACTGCAGTCGTTTCCTCCATTTTGTGGGGAAGGATTGTTACAGCTCCTGCGTCTAGACCTTGTTCCACCACCACAGGTTTGTGAGCAGGTTGACCAGTATCCCCATGAACTCCATCCACCATTAAATACTGAAAACATAACATTTAGCGGCATATTTGATTCAATTTAGTACCAAATAAGAAAGCACAATAGACCATGCAAATTCAATATATACAGTTCCTTAAAATATGGGCGAAGTCTATCTAATTTTTACAAACTTGTATTTCTGCACTTAGATAAATAATAACAATAAATGTGTTACTGAGAAAGAACGTTAACTGCTCTTACCAAAATAAAAGAAAAACAATATTTTACACATTTAAATAAACCCCTCAAAATACAGGTTTAAATGTGGGAAAATATATCAATATATGAGTTGCGTCAAGCGAAGGGGACCTTTGTGACCAAATTTTCGAAAGTCCGTTTTGACCGTTTCTAAAAGAGCTAGTTTTTTTCTAAATATATCAATCCCATTTTTATGATATTCTTTTTAAATTCTAATTAAAACTCAAAATGAAAGTAACGAAATGCTAACCAATGACGCTATAAAACGTAAAATAACGTCACATGGCGTCATTTATAATTGAACCATCATTTGTAAACCAACCTTTTGTATTAGTATATTTTTTTTCTATATGTGTATTTCTTCAATATCTTTTTTTTTTCAAATTTAGTTTTTATAATCGTATACATGTACAGTTTTTAAGAACTAAAATGAAGTGATGATCTAAAAGTTATTGATGGAAGGACATGGAGTGTTTTGATATATCTGTAATGTTTTAATATATGAATCATGACAATCTGTGATATTTTTACCTGAATAAAATGAACTGAAATGAAATGAAATGGAGAGAACGAACAGTATTCAATTCCAAAGTCCATAAAACAATACAAAATAAGAGCAGAGCAAAAACAGAGGTGGGATCAGGTGCTATGGAGGAATTAGCATCCCCTATCGACCGGTCACACCCGCCGTGTGCTTCTTGTCATGATCAGGAAATAACGGAAAAAATCCGTCGTCAATTCAGTGTATAAATATAGGACTTACAATTGATGTGAAAAATGTCAGTCAGCATTTAACTCAATGATTAACTGTATTTGCTGACAAGGGCATTGTATCGACCGTAGAACTTACGAAATGATGACTTTAAAAGAGACTGCTGATATCCTTGTTTAGTAAACTTGTTTTTCAATAATCTACCTCGTTTTAGAAATTGTTCATACGTAGCATATGACATTAATTTTCGAACACAAGTGTTTGTAATATTGGTAGTTAGTGATGTAATTTAACTCTAGAAAATGAATAGAAACGTGCAAACATTAATAAAAAAAACTGTTTTTATTTTGTTATGCTGTGTCTGCCATTTTTATTAAAATCTACCACCAATGACATCATATGTGTACATCAAGTAACTTGGGAATTGATCATGTCGAAGCGATATTTTTTTCTGCGTATAACAATATGAACAGAGTTTTTTTACTCATTTTATCCTGAATTTTCTGAAGAAAATTATTTTCTGAGTGGAAATCAAATGAAGCTTTGATTTTAATTCTAGTTTTGTCTTATGAAAAGTTTGTATTAATTGTTAAATACATGTTAGCTTTTATATTATGTATGATTAAGCCTCACTTACAATTTTGTTCATGACCATGAAGAAAAACATTTATATTTACTTCACATAACCACCTTCAACAAAAAGCAAGGGCAAACGGTGACATTAACGTTTTATCTAAATTAGAAGATTGATTAAAAGTTTCAATCCTTTGGTAAAAGGAGGAAGGATTTGTCAAATGTATCCACTCATTTAAGTTTCGACGTTTGATCCTTAATGACAGAGCTTACTTGTACATTAGGACAATGTACTGAAATTTTTTAACGATAAAAATAAATCGTTATTTCATTAAACGAAAATAACGGGTCATTTGAAAGCACACAAAAGTTGCCCTTGAGGATAAAGACAACCACTCCCAGCCTTCACACGTTATTGCACTAAACACCATCTCTACGACCAAAATAACATTTAATCTCATCTATCATGAATTCTTTACATCTCTATGTGATATGGATTTAAATGTCAAAGTATACCGTCCAATGAAATAGTTGTCACTTTTTTTTTCAAAAGTCCATTCCGCTCTATGAAACATGGCAATAGAATTTGCTACACAAAGGCAGGTAAAGAAGTAATTCTTTTTTGCAATATCATAGTTATCACATTACCGGTATAGATTCAAAAACGGAAACAAAAAC
Organism: Saccostrea cuccullata; assembly: GCF_032062105.1. NCBI lineage: Eukaryota > Metazoa > Mollusca > Bivalvia > Ostreida > Ostreidae > Saccostrea > Saccostrea cuccullata. The sequence continues at coordinate 83,675 of NW_026922558.1, forward strand.
TTGTACCTATACTTGTGTCTCCATCTCCTTTTTGTTCCTTCGTACCATATCCTAAGTTAAATATGAGTACAAAAACAATGCATCAATTCTTTTTTTTTTTTCTTTCTTTTAATCTTTTTTTTTCATAAAAGAACTTTTAAAAATATATTGAAAATTTACTACACTTTTTGAGTTTAATATTTTAGTATACTTATTTTATAAGGAATACAATTTAGGTACCTTTCAGGTGAATGGCAAGAATCGTTATAAAAGCTGTAACGGCTATTGTCAGCAGCACTCCAAGAACTATTGAAACAATCATTTGTTTTTGTCTTTCAGCTTTTAAGATCACTTCATCTAATTTTACATAAAAATAAGAGGAATATGCAGTGACATATTATAACCAGTATAAAATATGCAGTCTAACATGCCCCATTAATGTATTGTGGAGACGCTTTCTCAAAAGTGCTATTGAAATCATCCCCAATAGCTGTGCTTCCTTACCTCTTTTTAAACCTTTATTTTCAGGACTAACAGATGACATTGTTTCAGATATATTGTTTCCTCTTTCTATAAGCATGCCCTGTATCCTTCTTATTTTACATGAGCTGTATCCTTCTTATATTGCATGAACTACACATAGTACAAGACATTAAATTATATTGGGCTTATTTCCACGTAATCATCCCTATATTTTTGTATCTCAGTGATGTGTTTCCTTGGAGAAGCATTATGGAACCTATAAAATGAAGTGAAATTATATTTGGTAAACCTTATTATTTGACTTTGGTGTTCAAATTGCATTTCATTGGAGTGCAAGTTATTTTCCCCCATGGTTTCAAGTATCGTGAGATTTAAATCATTTAATTAAATTTAAATGCACGAAATTATTTTTCAGTGTGTATCATCGTCTTGATTATGATTCGGCGCTTTTAAGCGTTTGAAAAAGAGTGCTTTATTCCAAAGAAGAAATGGAATGTTAATCTGAAAATCTAAAAATTCCTTTTGCAAAATTATCTTCAATCGTGCATGTTATCAAAAATACTTTAGTATAAAGTACAGTAAGCAAAGTTTCAAAGTGTTCACTATAGTGTCAAAGTGATTACTGTAGTAAATGTATGCTTTGAAAGATTTTTTTTCTAAACTCAAAATCATAAGCAAATTACTATCTAAAGTTTTCATAACAATCGCTTCAAAAATTAAATTTTTCGAGTATAAAGTAATCACTATAGAGTTATCACTATACTAAACCACACTTTTCAAAATTATAACTAAAATAAAAAATCAATTAAAGTTTTTACATATCACTAAAGTTAATCAAGGTGTAATCGTTTTCACCATCATAATGCTTTGAATCAGTTCAAAGCATTATGGGTGTTCATATGAGAACACTCGTACAGTACATGTACATTCCTTGTGATCGGTCATTTTCAAAATAACTTTATTTGAAAAATACACACAGGTACTCGGAGGTTGATATCCCCCTCGCCAGGTATGAAATTAACTAACTAGGTTTCATCCCGTACCCTGTCACTAAAATACTATGTAACGAATTTACCACACCGATGACACATTTATGTATTATCTGTGGTTTATTAATGGGTTTCACTGCCATATGCTTAATCACGCTTATACTGTGCCTATTATGACGTCACGTTGGTTAAGGAAAATTTCTCCACTGTTTAGCATTGGTCAATCAACTACCTTTCACTACCTAAGTCTAGACACTCTGTAGTCAATATGTACATTTTATCCACCTCCCAACCATTTACAATTGTCTCTACGGGCAATAAACTCGCTTGAAGTAAATTTTTGGCAATCTAACAAATAATTTTAATCAAGCGAGTTTAACACGTGTAGAGACGACTATAAAGGGATGGGAGATGCATAGAATATACAGATTAGTGAAAAAATGTGCCTAGAAATAAGAAGTGAAAGGTAGTTAATTGAAAGATGCTGGAAAGTAGAGAAATTCTCCTCAAAAGAGCGCAAAAAATATTGCGCCGTAGATTGCACCTTTTTTGCATTACGGGATCTGTAGCGTTATGGTCAAAGAAAAATATATAAAACCATAACGCTACAGATCTGCAGCTAACAAAATCTATGTGCATAAGACTCTTTTTATGGCAATGTGTTCCTGTTTTGAAAGTAAAAAAAAACTATTCTGGTAACTAAGGAAATGTTTTTCCTTGGGTAAGACAGTGTCGTTATAGTTAAAATCAGTATTTTTGTATTTTTTTGTTCGATTGTGACAGAAATAATCAATAAACACTGATTTCAAGAAAATTAAAATTTTTGACTTTCCATTCAAAGCTCAATGCTCACTGACATGGCCTCTTAAATGTTTGGCACGGAGTTAGTGCAAAACGTTTTTAATAAAGAAAATGTTGGGACATCCCTATCAGAGGAACATTAGAGATTTGACATTTTCACGTAAGCTTTCAACAAAAAATGCAAGTAAACAAAGTTTGAAGCATTAGAATATAACCCAATTTTTTTTTTGCAATTTTAAAAATCACAATGAACAGTTGTCCCATCTGTTTCAACTATTGATATTGAAAAGCTCTCTAGATGGTACTCACAGCCTCCCTTATGCTCATAATGGCAAAGTCTATGTTTCAAACCAAGGGGGACCAAAATTAAGTGTCAGATCAAAAATTTAAATAAAAGTGGCACAATTGCCTTATGTAAAAATGAATCTATGTAATATCATCAAAGTTTATTTAATGGTTTAGAAAGAGTTGCTGAAAATAGATGTGTACTCTTCAATATAATAGCAAAATGATCATGTCCATGTATTGCTCTGGGAAAACCGAAATATGCGTAGCTCAGAAGGTAAATTAGGAGGTGTACAATGAAACTATATAACAAAGATTTTTGAAAGTCTCATTAAATTTTAATCAGTGGTTAAAGAGTAGTTGCGGATAAGCGATGGATACCTAAAAGCCTTAATAGACGGACGTACACTGTCAAGACAGACGGTCGGACGGATACCACGATCACTTTATACCCTACTGATTTTCAAGTGGAGGGGGTATAATTGAGAGGTAAGTTTATATATAAGCATTGAAACGTACCGATATAAACATAATTCCATTTCCTTTTGCAATTGAAAATATGTTGCTACCATACAAATAGATACATGTAATACATGTTAGTTATCATTTTTGCAAAGAAGCCTGGAAGATGGTTTTAATTCATTCGCAACTTTTTGAGATATCGTGAATTTTAACACCGTTTATGAAACGACTTAAATCACTAGTTGCATGATACATATATTTGTGTATATTGTTTTCTTCTGGTAGAGGCACAACAAGCAATAAGGATCTTAAACATAATGATTGAAAATTGTATAAGTACACAAAATGAAGGAAATCGCCTTGCACAGAGTTAATTGCAGAAAGCGATCAGGTGCACTATTAATGCACTTTTGCTTACTTATATTTCTACCTGTACAAAGATAAATGGAACATACCAATACAGTTAAATACCTTTTGTGTTTCCTAAAATATCGAATATGAGAATATCCTTTTTGATTTCATTTCCAATTTTAAAATATTTAAAAAACTATAAAGTATATTTTGTGTTTATTGATTTAAAGAGTAATCTTTACATTATATTTAAAAATTGTTTTCCATCAGATAAAAGTAAAGTGCAAATTCTGAATCATAACAGCGTATGGTTGTTTGAAACAGTTCGAATTATAAGAATCACTTAAATTCTACGTGTTCAACATGGTTAAGCTTTTAGTAAAGTGCTTATCAATATTAAAATTAACCTTTAATTTAAATCATTTCAGTACGATTTATATTAAGACACATAAATTTAGTTTAATGCAGGACAATAAAATATTTCTAATGCATTAACAAGTTACCATACAGATGCACACATTGACATAAGCTTATTTCGAGAAAGGATCTAGTGGAAAGGTATTCTTGCTATAATTCACCTCTCGCAAGTTTTCTTATGGTGTACTTTATTTTAATTATTTTTGTAAATAAATTGCAATGAAGTATTTCTAATGGGTACAAAGAGTTACTACGAAATCTCCTTCTCTAAGATGTTATATATATTATACTAAAGGCACGATCCTATTGTTTACCAGCAAACACTGAATCCACAGCTGGGAGTAGAGAGAAGTCCTTTGGATGAAACCATATATACAGAGGTCATGTATCACAATTTGCTGAGTGGCCATGATGTACGAGGAAAAGTAAAGTTCTGCAGTCCTCCACTGTAAAATCGTGGCATCTTTATGTCATTGAACAATTTTTTGAATGGGGATTTAAAGAAATACAAACAAAAAACCTGTGAATAAAGTAACTTCTTTCTAAACCATATAGATACATTATTTCCCATAAAATCAATATTTTCTTCTTTTTTTATTTAAAATCATCAAATACTTTCCTGGGTCTTATTAACCATTCTCTTTTCTAATTTAATACAAAATATGGTTGTTCAAAAAGTTCTTGAAGTTGTTTCCACCCCAAACCATAATGCATTGTCTATGATCAGCATAACATCCAAACAAAAGTCGTACTGGTAGACATTATCGTGTCTTTGATTTCTAGTTTACTGGAATATATCGAGATTTTTTATTTCATGATCAATTAGACGATCTGATGGTATTGATTTCGTTTTTTTCTTATTTTATTATTAAAGAAGATGTACTGTAGTTCATAGTATCAAAACAACTAGATTTCAAGTTTTCTTCAGAGAGGTTTAATTAAGTGTAAAGAAAAAAAACCGCTCATTTAAATGTAACGGATTTCTGGAAAATATGGTGATTTAAAGCTCTCAAAAGGAAATGACATGTATATTAAAATCTACTTTAAAATTCTAAAAGATTGATTATATAACAGATGCAAGAAGAGCGTTACAATAATTAAACGCAATACTTAAAATTTCAAGATTAAAGTGCACTGTTGAATTAATGATTGTTTCAATGTAAGTTTGTGGAAATCATCGTCCTGACCGCTTGTTATTTGTTTCCTTTCAAAATATCAAGTAAAATCTTAAACCACTCAATGCGATGTAAATATAAAAGTTTATGTCTTTATGTACAAAATATGTATGGCCTTTTGAAATATGATTTTAATATAGGACATGAACGGTTACCTGAGTAAAATACTACACGGTTACTTTTCGAAAATTGCATAAAATATTACAAAAAAAAATAATAATTGAAGATACATGGCTCAGAAGTAAAATGTTTGATAATCAAAATTCAACTAAAAATGTTCTACAATGTAGAACAATCTAACTTATCGTATTTAAGTAGATCTTTTAACTTATATGTTCTTGCCATAATTATTATGCCCATCTATTTACTTGTTCTTTCCAGTGCATATATATTTCCTTTGATCTTTATCCCCATAAATAAACATTACTTCCGCGCATTACAATTTTGGTCTTTAATTTTATGTTAAATTTATTGCATTATAGTGTTGGAGATATGACGATATCTTCGCCCAGGAAAAAATCATATTCCATGAGGGTAAAGCTTGCGCGAAGGAACAGCCACAATCTATGTTTGCGGCTTAGGTTTGACGCGGCAAGGCGAACGAGAATCGAACCCGGGCCACCCAATCACAAGGCGAACGCTCTACCACTAGACTACTGTGAATGGTCAACAAACCATTTGACCTATGCCATAGCCACTAATTTTTAATAACATTAAAATTATTCATTCATTGCTCAATGGCGTTTAGTGACAAGATATGAATTTGCAACCGAAAAGTGATTGCGTTTTCATATGATCACGAGTGAAAAAGAGGGACAGGTCTGTATTAACCGAAGCCCCGTGCTGCAATCGGTGTTGGCACGAATATGATCTCTCATATAGAGTTTAACAAGAGACATATTGATGCAAGGTTAAAAAAATCGGCCGCTTTCCAATTATTTGCAGAGTACTTTCATGAAGCAATTAGAAACTGAAATACTTGAACTGTAACTAAAATATCTTAAATTTATCTGTTAATTATTAATATATCCTTGTGACATTAAACATCTTCATGCTATATTCCAGAATTATCTTCAGTACATAATACATGTACATTAATACATGTATGAGTAATCTACTGATAGTCATCCTGAACTTCTCCAAACTCGGTTAAATTGGTACAAAGAAATCTGGCGGTGGTTTTTACTTTTAAACATTGAAACAAAAGTTTAAACTTATCTATAACTAGCGATAGTTTTTTTTTTCCTTAAACCAAACGGAATAATTATGTTAGGCTCCTCGCTCCCTTTAAGATGTTAAAACACTCAAACTCTCTCCAGATCCGCCTCTTACATTTCTTCTCTATGGCAAGCAAATTTATCCTAGCATAAATAGATATCTCTTTGACTAATAGAAATATCTTTATATTTTAAAGAGATATGTCTTTAAACAAATATTAAAGAAATATCTTTCTTTGTTAGAAAGATATTTCTAAAAACTTTCAAAAAGATATATCTTTCTAAGGTAAGGATATATCTCTTTGATGAAAGATATATCTTTTTTCCAGTGATCCTTAGAATAGAATAATGAATTCTCTTCTTTAACACGAACGCAAAAAACAGGAAGTAAAGTCTCTGTAATAGTTTCGCTGTTAGAAGAAAAGATACTGAGCATGCAACACTCATAATAATAAAAGAATTATGTAGATAAAAATGCCATAATTCCGTTGTTTGAAACAACAAATAATAATGGCATAAATGATACAAATAATAATAGTTTGATGTACAGGAAAGCGAAATTAAGCATATAATCTCAAATGCGATGGACCGAATTTTGCAAGCTCATGCAATAACCATCAATTACTTATTTGAAATCTAGACAACACAGAATTACTTGTCATTTTTATTAAGTTATAATGTAGAATAACGTGAATATGTCGACATTAAAAACTCCTTACAGGTACTTCCTTGAATAAAAAGCGTATTCCATTAAAGGGAGAAATCATTTCAAATGGAATTTCAATAAAAATAATGAAGAAAGATATCTTTTTTAAAAGAAAAAGATATCTCTTATTGCTTGATTGCATCTCTTTAAGACACCTTTAAGGTCTCACACAAGGAAATAATTACACTATGTGTTACTATATAGCTTTGATTAAATTAATTAATTAACTAGACTCTCAGCAAATAATTTATGAAATAGAAAATAATGATTTTTGCTTCCACAAAATATTGAGATCAGAAAAATACACTTTATGCGGCTTTTAAGAAAGAAAATTGAAAGTAAACATACATACCCCGAAATATGCATGCGTTTCAGATGTTGACAAACAACAGGAAGTTGCATCACGCGCACCTAAAAAAGAGTTCCCTTTAATTTAGTGGCACAATTCTGCTAAAGATATGATATTCCTAGTACATGATTCCAAAATTAAAACTGAAGACCTATGTAAAAAATGCTGAAATGAAAAAAAAAAATTGTCACTATGTATATGGAACCTCATTTGACTTAGTTCATACTAGTATTTATTGGCAATTTCTTTTCGTATATCTTTTTTTTTAGTTTTAGAGATACCTCTTTTCCTTTAAAATATATCTCAGTCTTTAACTTCGAAAGATATCTCCAAAAGAAAAAGAGATATCTATCTAGGTGAAAGAGACATCTCTTTAACGTTCAGAGATATCTCTTTTCACAAAAGAGATATCTCTCACGGAGAAAGAGATAGCTATTCAAATGGAAAATATGTCTCTTTTATTAAAAGATATATCTCTTTGATTATAAGAGATATCTTTCTAAGTTTAAGAGATTCTTTCTCGCACAGATATCTTCTAAAGATGATATATCTTTTCAAATTGTGAGATATCTCAATTTTTTAAGAGATATATTTTTAAAATGAGAGATTTCTGTATAATTTAAAAATAAATTTTATTTTCTGAATAAATAACAAAAAAGATCTTGCCGTAATTCTTTATCTTGTTTTTGTGTGAGATGTGGCAGGAAAAGGCTCCACCCATCATATTGCTTTATTTTCGTCTGTTGGAGCAAAATGTTAATGTTAAAAAAATATACTGTGTGATAATAAATTAACTCATAAAACATATTTTTGAAAATTTTCCGTATGAAATGTACGTTATATTTATACATACACATTATTTTCATTATATACAACACATCCTGTTTAAATAGATGAATTTAAATTGTTTATATATGTATAATGCGGTCTTTGCTTTAGACTATACCAAACACGTGTTCTTATTTTCTCTGCACTTCATGTCAGAGTTTGACAGTCATGATTGCATGAGACGTTTACCCCATTATTTATAAAATTTTAATCTTTTATCTTTTTAAAAATTTTATCATATGAATGTTAAATATTTTTATTTCAATTGTTTTATTTCCGCAGAAACGTCGACTTCAAACTTTCATATCAAATAACCGACCCCCACCCCATACGACCAGTAATAACTCTTTTTGCCGATTATATCTTTAAAATTTTGGCGTCTTTATTTGTGTTAAAAGTAACGATATAAAATATAATTTTGGTTATGATGAAATATTTTATAGTACTTTTCTTTTATTAAAAAAATCCAATGTAACACAAAGTTTTTTTTTCGGATGACAAACCGTGTTTTGCATTATTATATAAGGAATAACCCTCAAAGAAATCGATAATGATTATACGGTAGTGTGTATGTATATACATAATTTGAAGGACATTTTTTATGAAAAAATATTTCTTTCCGCATTGACTCTCTCTAGAATTTAACGTGGAAAAAATTTCCTGTTTTATTTATATAAATTTTTTACCTTTTATTTATCATGTGTATTGCACAAGCCATATCGTGTTCCCACTGTCACATTAAGAACAGTTTGTGTTTATTTATAATTAGTGGTATCAGAAAGCCTTGTCACCTTATTTATAAAATTCTTTCATATCCTGCCAAAGACAACGCTACATTCGATCCACTTTTTTGACTTTCATTGGTAGTATACCATTAGCAAATTATCAATGTTCATTCTAAGATTGAGTCATTTAATGTATTTAGAAATTAAAGAAAAGTATTGGTTTTAACAGAATATCATAATCCCTCCTTAAGCATGTCACGGTAAACTTGTTTAAAGCTAGTGGTAATATATTTGCTTTCCAAGTTGCTAAACAGAATATTAACTGTTCAAAAATCACGTATTCATGCAACGAATGGCTAAGATCTTTAAATGTTTTTTTCTTCCCCTACTTGGAGTGGGGTACAAAGAACCATTTTTTTTTGCTCACTCAGTAATCTACAATTTTTATTTGACCAGTGAAAATAATATTGTAGACGTATTTACAGATTAAATTGTGAAGTGAAAACCATTGAACAAAACTGAGATCTCTTAGGGATAAATAACATAAATAACTTTCAACCAAAAACGTGAAATAGCTTTATGTATTCTAGAGTTTTTCTCATTAGAGAAGAAATATTCAACCTTCTAACAACGTTATAATTGAACAATTCACTAAATTTTCGGGGAAAGTTGAAAAATGTTTGTTTCTTGTTCAATATTTTTTTTATATCCTAATTTATTTTCTGTCATCTTTATGAAAAACTTATGCAGATCATTATCCTGAGTCAAATATCTTATTGAAGACATACATGTTTTTCTTATTCTCTTTCAAATGTAAACAAAATCCAAAAAAATGATGAAAAATTGATGTAAGAAGTTTACAAACAATTCTAAAATATGTTTATTTTTAAGGAGATTTTACAGTTGTATTACTGTTAAAGAAACTAGGAATTAGGCACCTTTTTAGACACTAATAAAACGAGAGAAAAAAACATTTACCAGAAAAAAGAAATTTTATTGAATCAGGAAAGAGTTTTCTCCTCAAATGTCTGCACGAATATTGTCCCAACATATATCATCATTTTCGTCAACTTTGATTATATTGATACCTTGCTGATCCTTTTTTCCCTAAAACGGCATTCTTAAACGCTTTGATTTGGACTTGCTAGTACTTTCCCTGACTTCGTTTTGTGCATATGATACATGTTTAAAAAGACTACCATTTCCGGTTTTATAAAATTAGAATCAAACACTGCAAGTTCTGGGAAAAATGAAGTGTACCTCTGTTATGCGGAAGATAAGAAAGTATGTAAGTGGTATGTATCCTTAACTTATCCTTTTTACTTGATATCTGCTTAAAACATATAGAAACTCCTTAATAATTAAATTTCTATCACAACGTTGAGTTTTCTACTAACCAAAAATAAATCATCAAGTTATCAATTTCATTTCCTGCACATGTAATGCAATCCTGTCCTGTCTTTTCATGAAAATTCTTTAAATTGTTAAACTTATTATTAATAACTCCTAAACTTTGGATTTAAAAACATCAAGCTAATAGTTTTGTCCTTTTATATAAAACAAAACAGTTTACATAATCGGATAGATATAAAATTCTGGATTGCCAAGAAAGAATCCTTTTTGTTCATTTCCAACAAATAAATCAATAGGTACGATTTATCATGTCAGCTCCGCGCCCCTTTATTCAACTAAATTTTTATTGCTGAGAATATTATGATAAGGCTATGTACAGTCAATTTGCCTATATGGATTAAACGCCACTGGCAGCATTTACCAGATAAAAACTCTCTGAGCTCTTCACTGAAACATTTCATGTTTTATGAAAAAAACTCCTAATAATGTTTGTTGATTTTAGAACCGTATTGCTATTTAATTCAAAGGAAAATGGGATTTTTATAATATTGTGGTTTTACCGTTCTCAATTTACAAAATTATATATTTATCAAAATCAAAATTAAAAATTATTTTGTAATATTATTTTATTTAAAAGTTAATGCAACAAACAATTAAATAAATTTGAATTTTTGAATGCTGATAAAAGAAAAACAGAACACACAATATTTTAAAGTTTTATTTGCAAAAATGTAGATATTGTTCCATTTATTGTAAAAAATCCGAAAGACATTGGGGGGGCAACAAGAACTTGGTTACATTTTCAACATTAAAATATTTCTTTTTGAATTCATTTCTACATTGCTTTTACTTATGTAAAGAAAATTACATCTTCAGAGCAAACGCACTGGAATAACCTTATTTCCTTCAGTAACTTTAAAACTTTAATGAGCATATCCTTCAGTAACTTTAAAACTTTAATGAGCATTTTTTTTTCACTTCAAAAACCAAAATAAACACTGCCATATGGAACATGCATACACAAGGCTCGTGTTTCCTTCTCAGTCACATATTTTTCACATAGGTAAACAAAGCAGTTCAGACTCCCATCTTAAGGAATGTCTTGATTTTCTTGGTTCCTTTACTAGCGCTGTCCCATATTTTAAGACAAATGTTCAACAGGAAACACATGTATTTTTATTTACGGATGGGCTGGGTAACAGGTTAGGCCTGCCTGGTATTGTTCTTATACTACTACTTTAAACTTAGGTCTGACGACAAGTTACTTATAAAGATATTTTTGTATCTCTTGGTATTGAATTAAAACATTCTCCTTTTTGACATTCTCTTCTGATATCTATATTGTTTTCAAAATGTTTTTAAAATATAAGTATACCAAAATTGTGATATAGGCCATTCAGATGATTACCCATAAAGGTTATATAAGAAATATGAGCCTTAAGTATCTCCAAATGCCTAGAAAAGAAATCTATTTTTTCTGAGAAAATCGTCTTAGTACCAATGCTTCAGTAACAAATTCTAAAAAAAATATATTTTCGAGGAATATGTCGTCTGACATTGAATTTAATATCATAAATATGTTTAAACATACAAACCTTAGAAAAAGATATTTTAAAAAAAAGGAGAATGTATGCTAGAATTAAAGAAAAATACCCCTTTTTCTGATGATCTTTTTGTACGTTATTGCATGCTTACTATTTGTAGGTAAAATTGGTCATTAACAAGTTTTTTTAAAGCAAAAGAATTTAATACTCAAGCATCTAAAGAGGTGAAAGACATAAAACACTTTGTAAAATAAGCAGTCAGGGATTCGTTACTACTATGTTTAAAACTTTCAGAAAGATATCACGTGAGATCAAAATCAATATTAAAAGTTATTAAGAGATCTGTTATATAATAATTAAAAATTATAAAACAGTCTTAGAAAGACCAGAATGAAGTTTATGAGTATTGTTGATGATTGTTTAAGTGTTATTTTTGGACATTCAGAACTTGACTTTTTGTCATAAGTTGTGATTTTTTCCCGTTGAAAAAATCTCATGAAAATGAATCATGAAAACACTTTTTCTTTCTTAAAAAATATATAATTTAAAAATTTAGTTTAGAACTGTTCAAGATCAGACCCGGGCTTTTTTCTAGTATTGATTGGGTTTCAGGTTAGCTCTCGGTGGTACTATGTAACCTTTTTTAAAGATATTGATAGAAAATGTACATTCATTTATTTGGGTTTTTGATCATTTTATTTAGCCCTAAAATGTGCTATTATGATAAATTTTTATTAAACTTCACCATTTATGGTAAATTTGACTAAATTAAAGTACTAATTATAATTGTTTCAGAAGAATGATTTTTGTAAAATCAAATATACACAGGTCACATAATATAAGCAAGATGGACAAGTTTTTTTTATCTCGATCACATGAATTGGAATTTGCTTTCAAAACCAGTAATTCCAACTTATTACAGATCAAAAGTGTAATTAAGTGTTGATGATATATGTTTTGATGTGTGGGGTATGCCAAAACGTCATTATAAAAATACACAAAAAAAACAGAAATAGCCATGACAGCGGAAGCTGGAGCGATTTTTAAACAAGTGACGAAACTGAGCAAACTGGAGGTTGATTCAAACTCTCTCGATGTAAACGTGAGTGAAATTAAGTCAGACTAATGCAATTCTATCTGAATCAAGTGTGCATCTTTACAATATTATTTTTGGCGATTCATTTTCAAAAGGAAACTACCGTTCACGGTAGCTCAGTCGGTAAAGCGCTCGCTTCGTGATCGGGAGGTCGTGAGTTTGAATCTCGGCCGCGACTGACCTTTGTCGATAAAAATGGATAACAACTGTTCCTTCGCCAAGTGCTCGGCACTTTGAAGTGAAAGTTTTGGGTCCTTCGGATGAGACCTTAAAAACTGAGGCCCCGTGTCAGCCGCAGGCGTTGGCACGATAAAGATCCCTCACTGCTCAATGGCACTGAGTGCCGAGTAAAGGTAAAATTTGAAGCCCTTCACAGGTATACGATGAAGTCTCCATATGAGTGAAATATTCCCGAGAGGGATGTTAAACAATAAACAATAAATCAATCAAAGGAAACTAGGAAGAAAAAGCTACAAAACTCAATATGGCCCCAAGGTCATTTCCGAATATTACTCTACCCAAAGTTGACTTTTCAATATCTGATAAGCTTTCTATTGTTATAAATGCTATTTAAAATCTGAAACGTCTGTTTGAATCTCAACTTGATATATTAAGAACTGATTTAATAAAAAAAAAATGAAAAAATAAGAATACTTCGAGATGTGCTTTCGATAGACATGGATCGAGAGATGCAACGTGTAGACAAGCTCCTGAGAACTTCTCAGTCATTACAAACTCGACTAGAGGGTGTCGAACAATGTAGACAGGCAGTAAACGATCGCGGTACAAATGTATGCTCAGGCGAATAGAATCAATAGACCGTACCGATATTACAGTTACGGCCAGCAGCATTCCGCTTTCAGAAGGCGAGGACCCCTTGCTCAAAGCAAAGGATCTCATTCATTCACTAGGAGAGGAGGTCTCCTCAAACGTACAAGTGATAGCGGCAATGTGGATCCCAAGCAGATTTAATAATCGGTCTGGTCTCATTAAATTCTGCTTAAGGAATAAAGATGAGAAAATACTGGTTCTACAAAACAAAATGAAACTGAAAGACACGGACGAGTACAAAACAGTTTTTATTAAAAGTAGCAAATCCCGTGAAGAACGTCTCATTGAAATGAATGCAAGGACCAAGGATGTTATAGATCACGCCTAAGCTAGTATTGCTCAATAGATGCATTTGGATATTTGTTGATGGACAACAGGACATATTTACATCCCACAAGACTCAGTGATCTATATCAAATAATTTGCTGTGCTGATTTAATGCTAAACAGTCCATTGTAGATACACATAGTATATTTAAAAATCACCTGGAGAAAATAATCAGATATTGACGATTTGTGCTAGGTGACACATTGGTCCATAAGACCTGATGTTTCTATACTAGTGCTGACTTTATATAAATGATTGTTCATTTTTTTTTAACTTAACACGTGTCAGTTTAATAAATAAACACTACTACTGTATAGGATTATTGAAGAAATAAACATTGCACAGGACGACAAAAATGTAAAATTGCTTCATCTAAAGCTTAGAAATAGTTATTTCATTGCAACTACATGTATTAGTAACAAAAGTTCAATAATATTCTTTTTCCCTGTCTTTAAAATACCAAATTACATGATTGCAACAAACTTTTCGACACCATAGGGACTTTGTATTTTGTCGGACAAAACATTAGACTTTAAAAAATGACAGAAATTTCATGTTTTGATGTAGTTATAGAATACATGTGTATATTGTATCTCGAAGTATAACAATATATGCAGTACTGTTGGGGCTTCCCGGAGCTTAAAATGCATTTAAAAAGTAACTTAGTTTAAAATGTAATCAACATTAAAACCAAATAGTGTTTCTTGTATGAAGTTTATTTAATTAGTTTGCGAACTTTTTGATCACCCCTGGTATTTAAAAATCTCGTGGAGAATATAATCCGATACCTGACAATTTACGCTAGTTGACATTTAGGTCCATAGGGCCTGATGTTTCTATACTATTGCTGAATTTATATAAATGATTGTTCATTTTTTTTTTTACTGAACACGTGTCAGTTTAATAAATAAACACTACAACTATATAGGATTATTGAAGAAATCAACATTGCACAGGACGACAAATAAGTTAAGTTGCTTCATCTAAAGCTTATAAATACATGTAGTTATTCCATTGCAAATATGAGAAACAAAAGTTTATTAATATTCTTTTTCCCTGTCTTTAAAATACCTAATTAGATTATTGCAACAAACATTTCGACACCATAGAGACTTTGTATTTTGTCGGACAAAACATTAGACTTTAAAAAATGACGGAAATTTCGGGATTTGATGTAGTGTTTTTGTAAACTTTAAATAAACGGATCAGCTGTGTACCTAGGCAAATCAAGTGAGTGACGTCATTTTTATCCACATAATATGTACCTGTTTCATTTCTTGGCAGAATTGCTATCCAGTTGAGAGCCTGTGCATTCTTTGATAATACATGGATAAGATGAACGCATCCAATTCCTTATTAAGCCATTGTAATGAGGTTGAATTAACATGTTTCGCATAGTAAAACAAAATTTTGTCCCCAAGTCTCATTTCTCCTTGCAAAATAGGAAATTGACAAGACAATGATGTAAATTACTGAAATCACTGTTGATTATTTATAAAAAGACATGTTAATAATGCATAATTAGTTAAACTTTTTGTGGTATGATTTTGAGGATAATTTTATCCATTGTAAATCATGTCAGTCATTGTAGATTCCATTTTCCCATTTAGGGAAGGTCAATTTTACTGCATAAAAATACCATGTTATAGGTTATAGTTTTTTGTACTGTCCTTAACATTTCATAGTTTTCTTAAATTGCAAATTATTGATTATATTACCAAACATCAACCTTATTGTTTATACATCTTAAGAATTGCATCTGTTGAATTCGATCATCCGGTAAAAGTGCAGTGGCAAACATTGAAAACGATGCTTATTGTAGAGTTTAAAGCAACGACATAGCCTACGACTGAATGTCATATTTTCATTAAACTTATTGTATGCGTGACAAATATATATACCTTCAAACTCCGTATCTTTGACACTTTTGGGAAACACCACGATGTTTGTAAACAAAAGGGATTGTGACGGCATTATTTTTTTTATTTTGAAAATATACAAACAATATGTACAATCAAACCATTTATCATATTCTTTGTTTAAATAGTTTACATTCCCTCCCTCTGTATGCGCTTAAGACCTCTTACATTTGCATCAAAACATATTTTCACTTGTCAATCATTTTTATGAAAGTTTATTCATGGACTTGAACATTTCCAGAAAACAAAAAAGACATTTTGAGGAAGTTTATGTTTGACTCATTGTTTGCGTGTAATAACACACAGAAGGAAAATGACAGCTTAAGTTAAAAATAATTTTATTTTCTTTATATGTACTTTTTTATACCAGTCAACTTTGTCATACTTTTAAGACATGTGACTGCACTTCCGAATGCATTCTAGTATAAAAGAGATAACATTTCAATTTTTTTTCAAACAACAAGAATATGAAGCAAAACACTAGGAGGATGAAAGACTAAAAAATCAACCGATTTTAAGAACAGTTTTTGCAAATTCTTGCATGTCCGATTGTTGTAATTCCATTTATCTTGTACTCTCAATACGTACCAGTACAGTTCAAAGATTTTATTTTCCCTCTGACATCGGAATATATTGGATGTTAACGCAGTGTTTGTAGTAAGTATTACATAAAAAATATGGGGATAAAGAACAGTATTTAAGATCAAAAGTCCATAAAAAAATAAAAAATACACATGTAGGAGTAGAGCGAACATGGACCTCCAAAACATCGGAGGTGGGATCAGGTGCAATGGAGGAATGAGCATCCCCTGCCGATTAGACACAGCCGCCGTTTGTTCTTTGTCATGATTGGTATATTCTTAAATCAAATAAAATTGTCATGGAATGTTACATTCATGCATATACACTGTATTCATGCATACATGTATGAAGAAACTCATGAATTCTTAAAAAAATTATTTGTGTGCGTAAAGTTTAAAGCAGATTAATAAGAAATTCACATTTTAAATTTATAAAATCGTTTTGAAAGCTGAGCTTTTGATTAATAGAATACATGGGTACATGTATATTGTATCTCGAAGTATAACAATATAACTTCATGTATTATAAGATTTTTTTTACTTCTTTAAATAACGATCTACGCATAAAATGTTGTTTCTTCAAATTAAATTTGCTGTTTTTCACAATTTAACATGATAAAGTTTCCGTGCTGAACAAAATTTTACATTTTGTATTGATATGATTGAATTAAAAATTGTATTAAAATCAATAATAACTTCCATCTTTTGAACTTTTGGAATATAAAGATGTCCCTCAAACAACCATGTATCTTGTAATATATATGCATCATAGAGCAGACAGATCGAGAAAAATAGAGGCTCACTAAGAGAGGAAAAATGGGATGTAGAGATAAGTAGGCCGATAGGCAAACAGATGGAGAGAAATACAGACGGAGACAGATAGGCAGAAAGAAAGAACAAAGAAGGAGAACCATAACTTTTTAATCATCTGATTCTTAATGTATGCATGTATGTCTGATAATGTATCGATACGTTTCTTACAGCAATGCAATGTATTTATTGAATGAAGTACATTTTAAAGGCACCATCTTCCGGTTTTCCCAAATCTCCTTGAGAGAAAGAGTGTCATATCTCTTCAAAAGATGTTTTATTTACTGTATTTAAAAATTGAACTGCGAATCATTAGTTGTTCAATAAAAAAAACATATCTTTGAAGTGGAATTAAGAAAAATAATTTTCATACTTTGAATGATCCTGATATTTTTTGTTCTTAATAACTCAGTAGCAATTAAGCATATATTTAAGAATCAACCTATATTTTTCCTCCTTAATCCCATGGAAATTGGTCATTAGATTTTTGTTTATTTATTTATACTATTTTTTTTTTTGCAATCCCACTTTTGTGATATCACAATTTTTGCGTGAGCTAGAGTGATGAAGTAAAATAACGTTGATTCCTATATTGAAAAGGTAAAACATTGATAGTGATGTATAAAATATGGGATTACAAGAATCTTTCATGATTTGTGATTTGATATATACGATTGATATGATTTTTATCCAAGTCGTTGAGTTTTTTAAATCCCCTCTCCAAGGCTTTGGGGAAAAACACAACTCGTTGAAAAAAAAAATCATATCCAACCAAAATTTAAAGAGCAATCCAATGTATATTTAGAAATGGTTGAAATAGTGTACTTCATGGTCAATTAATATGATTTCTTTTTTTAAGGGAATACATCATGGCAGGGGTTGTTACACGTCGTCAAGCTGAAACATGTAAATAAACGATTAATAGTAATTTAACTGATATATGGATATATGTATATATATGAATAAAATCTCATTGATGTTTGTTAGTTTTCTATGTCACTACTTAAATAACAAAAGAATTGATATTAAGCTGAATGTTTGTTTCATTCAAGCCATAAAAAAATTAAATTGCAATGTAGCTACTTCACTGATTTCTCCAGTTCCACGAAAACGAACTCGATTTAAAAGGTATTCCTTTTTTCACAAGGATATAATTTAGTCGATTTATTGAAGGTTTCTTAATGATTCACAAAAATAAATGTAGTTGGACCTTATTCGTCCGAACGCATGTGTTCCGGGACATTTTACATGTATGATTAATAAAACAAAACATTTGTTTATATACATTACATAAAAATAAATGTTCCCCCACATAGTTCGACCCGAAAATGAAGCGTTATGATTATCCTGACTTCATTCTACACATAAACTGTATTTTTGATAAAATTTAAGATGGTGTATAATTCTTTTTCTAAATCGAACTGCTTAAAATAATTTTAGCTTTAAAAGTAACCATTTGTTTCTTGAAAATAATTACGTACAATTTGGAATTTTGTAGCCCAAGTTCAACAAATGCACATTCATACAAAATGCAGCTTTTCCATATCACTTTTGAATTCGGCCCATCTGAGCTTAACCTTTTCAAACTAATTTCCGAGGAATTATACTATGTTTGGAAAGAAACATATGAAACGGTGAAAGAAGTCCAAGAACCGATTGAAGGATTATTCCTAATCACTGAAGATGGCGAAAACGTTAAGGACCTGTGTTTGAAATTATTCAAATTTTCTCCAGAAACAACAGACGTCCAAATATGTATGTTTAATTTTCAGAGAATACAAAGTTCAAAAATGTATTCATAAATATATATTTTAGAGTATAAGCGATGTTTGACGTCACAATATGAATGTTGATTTTGGATACATTTGTAACTAAGCACTATGAAATCAAACACTTAAAGATCGAAAATGAAACCGATAGAGTTTATTTCGGTTTTGTGATTATTTTGTTATATATATATACAAATGTATAATTTTAGGCGAAAAAGTAGGGATCACAAGAAATGCTGTGGTTATTTGTCATCTAGGAAAATCGTTTTGGAAGGAAGAGGTAAGCTGTTTTTATTCTTTTGACATTCTTGCAGGTTCTTCTGTCTTTTGTCTTTTATTGACAATTAGGAATTTTACAGATTCCGTTAGATGCCCTACAATCATTGATTAAAGATGTCGAGAAATCAATGCTGTTCTTCCTCGTTGAATCAGAAGTCGACATTGAACGGAAAATCAAGCTGGTCAAAAGAGAGTCCTTCAGCTTTGCGTCACATGTGCTTGACGCCAACAGTGAAAAGAGCATCATATATGAAAAATGTTATGCAGGTCTCGAGAAAGACCTTGCAGATTGCATCTGTGCCTTAAAGATGAAGACAAATACAAGACAATTAAGTGGCTTCCTTAGGCAGATTGAAAAATTGCAAGAAAGGTTACTTACCCGGAAGTCACGTGACTCCTCAAATCTTACAAAGGAATGTATCAGAAACATAAAAGAGTAAGTACGTTCATCCATATTTAAGACTGGTGCTCACTTCACTGTTATATTATTATTGCAATTTAAATATAATGTCCAACTGCATTGTATGTTTATAAAACATTTCTTGAATATTTTTTGCAAAGTTTATGATCTATCATTCGTTTCAATTTTGTTATGTTAACATTTCACATTTTTTTCTAATATATTTACATAGTATTGCATATTTTGTTAGAACAAAAAACCCCAATGTCATTTAATAGGATTTCTGTCATAGTTTTTGACATATCTGTTTCGACTAGATGAATACAAAATTTGTTTTAGTGCAAAGAAACATGGGGTAGTTGGATACAGATTATGTGGTAAAACCTTGCTCATCTTTGAACGCCAACAGCCATTAAACGACCAAAGCAGGAGATCAATAACGAGCCATTTCCAAGGTGATGTCAAATTTCTACAACTGAAACGGGCCTTCACTCCCCAATGCGCGATAAGATGTGGCGGTGAAATCATAAATAAAAGAATAGAAAAACGGGGCAGCTTGGGCATGTTTGGACAAATTACAAACTCCATGAATCAGGACGACTCATTTTCTTCCATTATTGCAATAGCATCTGGTCATCTTTACAATGAAGGGGATTTAGCAGAAGTTCAACAACATGGGGAAGATAAATCGATCGGCCTCTGCATTTGGCCAAATGGGGATACGCTGGGAAATGGAAGATTACATGACATTTCTGTCATAAAGATATATAAGTCTGTATTGCCATTGCTATCAAAAACCGTTGAAGAACTAAATGAAAATGTGTACGTCTACGGACAACCACTTTCTACCCTCGCCGACAGGCTAGTATTCAAGTTCGGTGCCGCCACTGCTAAAACAAAAGGGTACGTCAAAAAAGTCAGTGACTTCGAAGTATTTGACGGGGATGTTATGGTGATCTCGCCACGTATTGGTTTCGAAAAGTTCTCCAACAAGGGAGATAGTGGATCCGTAGTGTTGACAAGAATTGAAAACCGTCTGTATGCCGTTGGTATCGTTTTTGGTGGTGATTTAGATCTTTCTATTGCAGAATGTCTTAGTGCGAAAAAAGAGACAATTGCAGCAAGTCTGAAAAATGCACTCAATCGTTTCACTAGATCAACCAAAAGATCAATAACTTTTGATAAAATTTGACACAGTTTACACGTCGTCGGTAAAATTCAAGTTAAATCTGCATAAATGGTCGCAATTAAGAAACATAAAAAGACATACAGTTATTTACTAAAGAATTATTTGAGCTCTACTTCATTTGTTTTGCTTCCTTTATATTTTACTGTATACTTTTTTATAATGTTATAATTTGTTTAACAATGTCTTATAAAACATGTATTTTTAAGAAGAAAATGGTGTCTATACAATACTTAATAAAGTCTATCTTATTTTCTCAGTATAAAATTGTTCAATGATAATTTATTTGACATAGGCTGATCTACAATAAACTTGATTGGCAAATGGGTTTACTTGGTGTTTTAAGTAGCTAAAAAGTAAATTACAGAGTTACCATTTAAATTACTTTATAAATGTAGAAGGCCAAAAATGTTTCTATCCCTCCGAAGGACTTGGATTTTTCGTTCTAAGCAATGAATTATATCCTAGATCCATAGAAAAATATAGTATATTAGATAAATATTGCATGTAATTGAGTGTGACATTGCAAATTTTCACCCCGGGAAAATCAATGTCAATCAAGGCGCAGCCGAGGTTGACAATGGTTTTCGAGGGTTGAAAATTTTCAATGTTACTCTCAACTACATGCAATATTTATATAATTTACTACATGTGAAAATTAGCGACATCAATCAACCAAACTTGTAAGAGATTTATTAGGACCCAATTAACCGATCAAAACTCATCATCAAAAAGACTAAAGAACAGTCATTACGTAACCCTACAGTACTGGTTACTAAATTTAACCCTTGCGTTAAAGGACTGAAAAAACGAATTCTAAAATATTGGAACACCATTCTTAGAAATCCAGAATGCAAAACTTTATTTAATTCTCAACCAATCATTGCTTACAGCAAACATAAGAATATAGGTGACGAGATAATCCGGTCTCACCTAAAACAAACACCATGATTTATGTCCGTGACCCCTGATGAGGCTTCTTAATAGCCGAAACACTCTACAACTACTTGCATAATTCAAATCAGATATTAATCTGCTCTATGCAAAAAACATATCTACTTAAAGTGTGGTTTGGAGTGTCGGGTACTAATAAATCTCTTACAAGTTTGGTTGATTGATGTCGCTAATTTTCACACTGTTAGGCTGGAGGGCGTGGTTTCATTATTCAGCGAGTAATAGTGTTTTTTTTTTTAAATGTTTCTAGACCAATCAGATTCAATTAATTTACATAAAAGTAAGATATTGTTGATTATTGGTCGATTTTTCCTGCAGATATGGATGACTGTACATTTCTTTTGATAGAATTCGATTTACCATTTTAGTGACTTCAAATCTAGCTCGGCGTCAAATAGTTTGGCATCTGCTATAGAGTTGATATTTCGGTAAAGCAAGTAGTCATCGGCAAATAATTTCACGTCTAATGATGACGATACATGTACTGCAGTGAGTCATTGATAAAGGTGCATACGAGTAATGGTCCTATCACAATCCCCTGGATGACCCCGGAAATGACATCAGTTCTTCATTTTTCTCCATCAAAATTTACCAAAAATTATAATTCTTATTCAATTAAATCCCAAAACAAAATATTTCACAAAAGTAGAAGGATTCATTTGTTTATTATTGGTATAAGCAATACAACCTTGTTGAAGCATTGAAGAGTAAAATGATCGAAGTTGATGATGAATTTGGTGAACTATAAGGTGATAAAACGAAGAGTATTCCCGTTCAGAAGTCCTTTTAAAGACACAGATCAGGATCACAGCAAACATATGCACTAAAATATCGGAGATGGAATCAGGTGCCCTAGAGGCGAAACCTTCCCATGCCGACTGGACCAACCCGTTTATTGGCGTAATCGGGAAATATGTGAGATAATAGTAGACTATTACTTGGCTATACAATTAGTATGGGAAACGTCACTCGGTCGATAACTTGATTAATTATATATTTGCTGGAATGGTCCTAGTAGCAACCATGAAACTTAGATAATAATTTATTAGTGTTAATGAAATATGGGTATTAAGTAAAAATAGAAATAAAAAAGAAAAGAACTAGAAACGATCTCCTTGCGAGCATTATATATATTTGCTGGAATGGTCCTAGTAGCAACCATGAAACTTAGGTAATAATTTAGTAGTGTTAATGAAATGTGGGTATTAAGTAAAAATAGAAATAAAAAAGAAAAAGAACTAGAAACGATCTCGTTGCGAGCAACGAGAGGTCTTCCGTCCGATTCCGGAAAATATTCCGTGTAAAATTGAGCTGAAATGTGGATAAAAAAAAAATTGACATACATGCGATGGAACCTGGGTGTAAGCGTGAAAATCCAAAAACCTATCCATTACGCTATTTGTAGCTCTGCTCTTAATTTACTTGTTTATACATCTACAAGAGTACATCAGTCTTAAAATTATGAAAAGTGGGTCACTATTCATAATATTGAGCCATACGCCGCGAATAAATATTCGCGTCTTTTCTTTGTAGTGTTCTTTTAAATAAGTGTGATTGCTGCAATGAGATAAGAAAATAGAACGTTCGTATCTCCTATATCTTATTTCGAGGATTAGTAAATATATTCAACACATTGTACACATTACATATCGTATCTAGCCAAGTAACACTAAAGCAGTAAAACGGCGATTAAGTTTGAGTTTGACACAAAATTGCAACGTAACTACTACGCGACAATCCAAGTAGTCTTTTACATTACATTTATCCTTATGTTAGTTTTGTTTAAGCAATCGATCGCGATCGACTGCCTTTATAAACCCCGACTTGCGAAATGGTGGAGTTGACAGAGACAGCCGCCATTTTGGACACGCTTCAGACTTTTAAATGTTTATATCTAGAGTTGTGATTTACCAATATTTAAATAAATTATATATTTTGCCTTTTCAGAAGTGTCACTATTAGCATTCCAAAAAGATATGAAAAATATTGAAAAACAAAAAAGTTAGAAAATATGATTTTTTTTAATTTGCATGTCGTAACGACCGGAAGTATTGACGAAGAAAAAATGTCGCGTCCTGGAAAGTGAATATCATGATCTCTAATCCCTGAAAGTTTCACATCGATATCCTTTACCGTTCTTGAGATTAACCGTGGACAAAATGTCATTTTAAAATCAGGAAAAGTCCCGTAACTTGGCAAAAGGAAATTTCCAACAAATTGCTAAGATAGATCAAGTTCATGTTACGAGACATCTCTTCTGATAATTTCATGTAATTCTATCCCGTAGTCTTTGAGAAATCGCGTGCACAAAATTAGAAAGTCAAAAAAATAATAAGAACAATAATAATAAGAAGAAGAAACAATAGAATAACTATGAGGTCTTCCGTGAAGACGGAAGACCTTAATGAAAAGCAAAAATTCTCAATATCAAAACAAAATGATTGGAAACAAAAAAGGAAATACAACTATAAATTATAAAAGGAAAAATGTAAAAAAGATTTTTTTTTTTTAAGTGAATTTTAAATTTAAAAAAAAAAACGGAAAGTAACATACGAAATTAAGATATGCCCGGTACACTTTAATTTATAGCGATTTGGAATATATGGAGTACCGATGATCAAGAGAAAGTCTTTGTTACGAAAGTAGGAGTTATGGTTCATGGGCCTATTAAACCTGGTCTGGGAGAAAACAACTTCATTTGGTTTATTATCGAAATAAATCACTAATGTTACAAGTTGTCAGATATCTTTAAAATATAAAATAATATAAACTGTGTATATGCCTTTAGAAATAGTCCTAAAATGGAAAACATGTAATAAATGTACCAGCGGCAATCTGTAAGGATAACTAGCCTTAATTTAATAACATTGCAAATTTCACAACTAAACATTATATATTAAGATAATGTAAATAATAATAAATCTTAAAAATGAATCCCACGTTTGAAAATTAACGATTATCATAACATGACAAAAATATTTTTAAAGAAATCATTTATGGTAAATTCGTGAGTTCTCATATAAAAATGACAAAACAACAAAACTACAAAGGTATTCTAGGCTGTCTCAGTTTATAAAAAATATACCAGCTATCTGTCTTATATCTATCAGTACACCAAGTATTTAATTCTTAGGAATCAAGACAACCCTATTTATATATATATATAGAATATTGAGGCGATGTCCTTCAAACCTTCATTCAGTTGATTTATTGCCAATGATTTGTAGTTCCGTCTATCGACAGGTTTTTTGGAAGAGAGAAATGGTTGGTGATATCCTGCTAAGAAGGACTTATTGTTAACAGAATCTGCCTCTGAGGATGACAATACATCAAGCAGATATTTAATTAAAATATTATTTTAAATCAATTTTTTTTACTTTCCTCTCATGATATCATGAGGAAAACAAAGAATTTTAGTATCTTTATAATTTCATAGTACTCTTTTTTCATCATGATACTGTAAATGAGTTTCCGTTTGTTTTATCTCCTTCACTACATGTAGGGTGTTAGAAAAATCATTTAACATTTTTCTTCTATTCTCAAAATAAAAAACGATTAGACGAAAAAATGAAATATATGGAGATAATGAACAGTATTCAAGCTCAAATTCCATAAAACAATACAAAACAGGAGCAAAGCAAACACGGACTTCTAGAACATCAGATGTGGGGTCAGGTGCCATGGGGAAATGAGCATCCTCTGCCCTCCGGTCACACCTGCTGTGTGCTCCTTGCCAAGATCAGGAATTACAAGGTGAAATCTGTATTTAATTTGATGTATAAATTATGGACTAACAATTAGTTTGAAAGAAGTCAGTCAAAATTTGACTTAATAAAAAATTGTATTTGCTGGCAAGGTCATTGTAACGAAAATTCTTTTGAGGATAATATTAACTCCGATAACTGAGATATATAAACTCCGTATGCAGGTGATGAAGGTATATTGCTGCATAATTTAGAGAAGTTGACGATTGAAAAGTTAAAGTTATCACGTTTATCATAGAGCTTGGTTGTATGAATATAATTAACGCCTTTTTCAAGTAAAAATCCAAATATGAAGCAATGTGTTTGTCTCTGTGATATCTTGTATGTCACGCCCACATGGATGTATCGTATAGACATAAGAATGGAAATCACTATTATTAAACGACAATACGTCGTCGATACCGCTAAATATCAAATAGAAAGCCAGAGCAATTGTTTTCTTCTTTTCATATGTAATATTTTGGACAAATTCTTCTTCATATGAATACAAAAATAGGCCTGCTAAAACAGGAAGTAATTGACCCAAACCTACTTAAAGAAATCCCATTATCTTGTTGAAAGACCTTGTCTCCAAATACCACATTGACAACCTAGGTACATTTACAACTTTCATATTTATTGAAAAAAAACTGCTGTCAATGATATCAAAAAACCTGATCTAAAAGCTTCTTCTAGTATAAACTTAAAAATGTTGTTTTTAGAAGTAGAATTACATGAAATGTATAACACATCTTTAGGACTAGGTTATCTGGCCCCTTATTTGATGTAAAAATAATATAAAAACCGTGACTATTGTTTAAAACTTAAGCCAGAAAACTTTAAAAGTCATATTTGGGATACATTTGATAGAGATTTTTACACACTGCGAAAATTGTAGTTCTAATAATTCTTTTATAAATCTTTCAACATGGAAACAAGAATCTGAAATGAGTACGTATGTGTTAATTTTCCTTTAGATACTTTTAAAGTATTTATTTTTTTTTTTAAGAAATTTACGTTTTAATTTGAAAACAATGAAATTAAAATTGAATATGCAATGTTAACAGGAAAATACATATGCAAACACTAAGATAATATGTTGAAAAAAACAAAAACTAAACACATCAAATGACAACGAAACTTTCGAACTTATACGGTAAAAACACACGAAAAATAATCTTAAAATTTAAAATCTTGGACAAAATATAATGTATTTAACAAAACCCACCTTCACCTAAATTAAAATTCAAATTCACTTCTTTGCAAAACATACTTATATAGAATTCAGTTGCTGATAAATCTATTGACGTGTTAATGTCCATGAGTCAACATCTTTTAATTGAACTATCTATTGATAAATTGCACAATATCTTTCTTTTGAATATGTCGTATATCTGCATGTCAAAATTAATGAAATGAATACAAGGTAGTCTCCTTCATTGATTGATTCGGCCTCAGAAATAATGTATTGATAGACTTTTCAATAAACCAGTATTTACAGTGATCGGTAACAGTGCATGTCAAATTTGAGTTACGTGAGTCCTCTATCATTATTCAAATAGGTGTTTCAATGGGGTAAATCGATCTTTCTGACAATTTTGTTTTTCGTATGGGAAGATAAATATTTAATTATGTTATGGGTTTATGACACATACTGCACATCATTGATTTTTTTTACCTTTTTCCCCAAAATAATGTTAACGGTCAATGCCTCTTTAAAGTCGATTTTTGTTGTCTTTCCTCATGTTCCTCATTTTAAAAAGTTGTGTATCTACTTGGAAAGTCTCAATATACTAAAAATGAAAATGTGCGTTTTTTTTTTACTATTCTAGCGTTCTCCTCTAAGTTTGCCATCATCATATTGATTATAAATTTCTCCTCTTTTGTCGGCATTCACTATTTATTTTGATGACATAGAGTATGGCATTACCTGATTTCATGATTACAATAAAAACAACTCTTCTCAAATTAATATAATATTTTATGCTCCATCGACCGTCTGATTTGGAAACTGAGGCAACCCTAACTAGGATAAATCGTTATTCTCTTTTTTTTTTTGATTGTCAGTTTGAAACGCCATTGCACAAAAAATTTCCCACACAATTTACGGTGATCGTACTTGCATTTCATTATACACCCACTTGAAAAACGAGAGAGTATACATGTATAGTAATCGGGATGCCCGTCCGTCGTTCCGACTGTCCGTACTTACACTTTAAGGGATATTCTCATCTGCAACTTCGCCTTACATGACTCCAATTAGTGACAAAATTATTCAACGCTGTTTCAGTAAACCATAAACCTGTTTTATATATAACTTGGGAAAACTATTAATATTCTTGAGGCTTCAAACCTGAATTCTATTAAATAAGTCCTTTATCGGCATGTTATTTTTTGTGGAAGAGAGGTATACAGCTGAGGGCGAGATTTGTCTAGTACTGATGAATTCGTGTTCATTGGATTTAATAAAAATTGTATTCAAGAGTAAACAATTTTTAAGAACATTGCTCTTGATGACTTATGAATTTTTCTGTATTTATTTTTTGAAGAAAAAATGTTTTATACCAAATAGTCTGCGTACACAAGCTTTCCTTATGTAATCTACTTTTTAACCAACTATAAAAACTCTATCTTGAGTTCTACATTTCCTTTTAAGCAAGACTTCAAATTATTTATTGATTTTTTTTTTGCTTTTTTCAAATGAGTTTTGAATAATTTGGTTGAGAGGGAGAATAATTAGCTGGTCGATAAGGAATTGGTAGAAAAAGTGCTCACTGACGTTGGTTTGGAGTTTATTCAGCGAAAAAGAATAATTATAAACAAATAACATGACAAATTGTGAGTAAGGAGAGTGCTGTTTCATTATTGCATTTAGCCAATACATTCGTTTTGACATTAAATCAGGTCCTCGGGACAATTTCATAATATCCGAACATCTCAACTACATTAAATCTATTTCTTATATAGTCGAGTGAGAAAATGTTTCAGTTATAGCAGAGATAATTAGCAGTATTAAGAGTGTACTTAAATTCAAAATGACCATAAAGATGATTCTTTTTATACAAACAGATTTTAGAAAATAAAAAATAAAATGTTCGCAGAACCTCTTTCGTGTAGTGGAAATATTTCATGGTTTTAAACGATTTCAAAAATAAATGTCAACATTTGGCAAAAACTTTTAACGGTAGGAATAATTTTACTTTTTTCAATACTGAGTATTCATTTATGTATTTGCGTCGATATTAAATAAAATATTCTCAAAACCTTCGTTTTTGGAATACAAATATTTAATTTTTTTGAAATTCAAAAATAAATTTCAAAATCAGACAAAAGCTTTTAAAGGTAAAGATAATTTTAATTTTTCAATATTTATTTATGTATTTAACAATTTGAATATCTAAACTAGACAAATAGAGAAAAGCAAAGTGTCATTGAACACATTGTTTCAATTTGTGAGAATACATTATTCATTGCTCTCTTTTTAAAATAGATTTATAATTTGAAAATCTAAAAATTGACGCTTTAGTTTGTAAATGAAATGCCTTTACCATTGTCTCCAAAAACACAATGATTAAAATTTTTTAAACTTTCAAAATATTAAGGTACATGTTGCCATTGTGACCTCCTATTTTACATTTTGATCTTACACGTATTTTAGGTGTACCATAGCAAAACATAGACATTGTCATTATATTCTTATCTATGACTTTCAACAGCCTTCAAACGAGTCAGAACACACTCTAAGCTCAAAGCAATGAATGAATTACACTTCACTGGACACAATTGAGGTATTAACTTTTTTTTCAAGAGAACTACGTTTTTGCGTAAAACAATTTATAAAGAATAATAAGTTAGTCGGTGTTTGGATTTTTTAAGTCTATGAATTATACAAGAAAATACTATGATCATATGTCAAGGAATACAACACCTATACATAACTTTTACTGTCAAAAAAATATACAAATAATAATCCGCTGTGAAATTAAATTAACAAAACATTCTTTTTAATTATATCAAAATGAAGAAAACTAGGAAGACGTTATTTTAGAAAAAACCAAATATAAAACCCAATTGATTTAAATGAAACTGAATTTGTTTCTCTGCATAACACTAGATCTTTATATCCCATTTTGATTGAAATAGTGACGTGCTAACGTTTATAATCGATATTATTTTAATTGTACTTTTTTGATTAATTGCCTAATATCATTCTTTTGAATTTGTTGTCTCTCTGAAATGATTCGGTGTACCTTTTAAAGTTTATGGATTTTTCAGTTTACCTTGGATACATTGTTAAGTGACGGAACATGACAAATTTAGGTTAAAAGAGTCCTCTATCAAAATTCAGATGTTTGTTTGTGATGGGTAAATCGATCCCAATCACGAACTCTCGTGTTATGTATGGGAATATTAATATTTTATCATGTTTTTGGTTTATGTTACATTCTGCATGTCATCGAATTTATTTAAAATTGATTTTTTCAAAAAAAAAAAAAAAAAAATTAAACGGGTTATTTAACATATTTTAGAAATATTCATTTTAAACTTACACTCCGTTTAAATTTTTTGATTCATCCTAAAATCCTATAATAAAGAATCACTTAATTTTTTTTATTATTGATTTTAACTGTCTTATCATGAAACTTAACTCTGTTTGATAGGACCCTGCCATATATTTTTATAATTCAAAGGCGCCGATCACCATGCAGAGAGGCTTTACTGAAAACAAATATCATTATTCAATAACAAAGTCAATTATTGAAATTTTCCCTTTCAGCTAAAATGTTAGAGTACACAGCCACTGAAAAATAGCGATGAACCAACCAAATTCGTTTTAAAAAGACCCGGGGGATATTGAATGACAGAGTTATTCCATGTTTGAACTTTTGATTAAGGCATTCTTATCAAAAGTGTGTTTTCTCAGAATTTTAACAGCACTTTTTTCTATCATTTATAAAAATTAAATCACTCATGTACAAAATTGTCCTGAAAAAAGTTAAATATCAAAATTATCATAAAGCAACGTTCTTACTGTAATATGTGGCATTTCTGTTATGAAGTTACTATTCCTTCACAATATAAGAACAAGGTATGGTTTATTAAAACAAAAATTGTTTGTCAAACTTACATGTATCATAAAGCAAGATAGGTAATATGTGGCATCATTTTTTTTATTTCTATCATTCTACAACATACAAACAATGTATGTTTTATCAAAACTAAAAAAAAACAACTTTCAATGTATAATTCATGAGGCAATATTTATCAAACCTTCCTTCTATTGATTTCCTGCCAATGCTTTAATCAAGTTTTTTTGTGGATGAGGTGTACACTAGGGAATCCTTGCTGAGATAAATTTGTTCTCGGATTGATTAATTATGCGTTCATGGGATTCAATATTTTTTTATTCAAAAGTGAACAAGGTTTAAAATAAGAGCAGTATACATGATGACTCATGTATTTTTTTGTTTACTTATATACTGGAAGAAATGCTTTATACAAAATAATCTGAGTACTCAACCTATCCTTACGAAATCATTTATTCAACCAAACAGGGGAAATGCTGTCTAGATTTTACAGCTCCTTTTAAACTATACTTAAAATGAACTTAATTGATTCTTCAAATGTGTATTTCAATACTTTGTTTGACAGAGCGAATAATTGGAGTTTTTGAGAAAACGATTAAAAAATACGAAACTAGAGTTCTCTTTAAGATTGGTTTCCAATTTTTTTGTCGTAAAAAAATATAACAGATAACATGACAAAGGTTGAGTAAGGAGAGTGCTGTTTTATTATTGAATTTAACCAATACATTCGGTTTGGC
The DNA here is from genome assembly GCF_032062105.1 of Saccostrea cuccullata. Lineage (NCBI taxonomy): Eukaryota > Metazoa > Mollusca > Bivalvia > Ostreida > Ostreidae > Saccostrea > Saccostrea cuccullata. The sequence continues at coordinate 115,058 of NW_026922558.1, forward strand.
AATAACGCAAATCATCGGGACAATTATGAAATACACATGTACCCTTACATTTCAGCTACACCAAATCTATTTCTTATCTAGTCGAGTGAGAAAATGTTTTTGTTAAAAATTTCTTAAGAACTCGCTGTTCCGTCAACCTTGGTATTTTCTCTCTATTTATCCTGCTTGAGTAGATATGAATTTTGAACAGAATATATGTTTACCGAATGTACTGGGCAACACGTAACAGAGATTATTGGCAGTGTTAAGAGAGAACTGGGATTCAAAATGGCCATAAAGATGATATATGCAAAAAGACTTTAGAAAATGAAAGAAAAATTGCAGAACCTCTTCTGTGTAGTGAAAACATTTCATGTCTTAAAGCAATTCTTTAAAGGTAAGAATGATTTTACTTTTTTCAATATTGACTTATATATTTGCGTCGATATTAAACAAATAGGAAAAGAAATTAAGTCCATTTTTTTATTTTTTAGAATACATTTTTCATTGTTCTCCTTTTTAATTAATTAATAAATTGAAAATCTAAAAAGAAATGGAAATGAAATACCTTACCATTTTCCAGCAAAAAGTCTTTCAAAGTTGATACCAAGTTTTTGTAAATGACACTATTCCTTTCAAAAGCGTTCAAACGTGTCAAAAAACACTTTTAGCTCAATACAAGACAGTGAATGAATTAAACTTCACTGGACACATTTGAAATATACCCATTTTCTTTAAAGAGAATCACTTTTTGTGTAAAATACTTAATAAAGAATAATGAATTGGTCGGTGTTTGGATTTTTAAAAGTCTCTGAATTATCAATGTTTACAAGAAAATACTACGAACATATGTCAAGGAATATAACAACTATATATAACGTTTGCAGTGAAAAAAATAAATAAAAAAATCCCTGTGGAATTAAATTAGAAAATAAAAATTGTAAATCATATCAAAATAAAGAAAACTAGGAAGCCGTCACTTTAGAAAAAAATCATAAATAAAACCCAATTAATCTAATTTGAACTGAATTTTTTTCTGTGCATAACACTAGATTTTAATTGCCAAATTTGATTGAAATAGTGACGTGCTAACGTTTATAAGTCGATATCATTTTAATTGAATTCTTTTCATTAATTGCCTAATAGAATTCTTTTGAATATATCGTCTCTCTCTCTCTCTCTCTCTCTCTCTCTCTCTCTCTCTCTCTCTCTCTCTCTCTCTCTCTCTCTCTCTCTCTCTCTCTCTCTCTCTCTCTCTCTCTCTCTTGATAAAGTTGGTTAGAAAAATCACCTGCTTTGATTGTTTTGGTCTTCCTTAGATAAGTTTATGGATTTTTCAGTTTACCTTAGATACAGTGTTTAGTGATGGAACATGACACATTTAGGTTAAAAGAGTCCTCTATCAAAACTCAGATGTCTGTTAATGAAGGGTAAATCGATCCTTTTCACGGACTGTTGTGTTATGTATGAAACAAATAAATATTTTATTATGTTTTTGGTTTTTGATACATTCTGCATGTCATCAAATTTCTTTAAAATCGATTTCTTTCCCCCAAAAGAATTTTTTGTTTTTACATTGTTTAGAAAATAATTACTTAAACTAATACTCCGTAAAAATTCTTTGATTCCATCCTAAAACATATAATAAAGAATTAATTTTTTTTTTTTTTCTCTTGTGATTGTAACTGTCTCATCATAAAACTTAACTCAGTTTACTGAAAACAAATATCATTTTTCAATGAACAAATCCCTTATTGAAATTTTCTCTTTCCACTAATATTTAAAGCACATGGCCCTGAAATTATCAATCAATCGGTCAAAGAACTTTATGCAGTATATTACATATACTTGCCCCCACAAAAGTAAATTTTGAAAACTTCCTGAAATGTGCTGAATTCAATAAATTGTATGAGAAATATAAATTAACAAAACATTTATAGTTTCAAAGCAGTTTATTCACAATTTTTGTTTTTATGACGTCACAAACTAGTCCGATTTTATATCTTTTTTCAGAAAGAGGACAAAATGGACAAAATTTCAACAATTTTAGCTTTAGAATTTATAGAGCGCAAGTTTGTTCAGGAACAATATTTACATATTTCATCGATATTTGTTCTTTGTATTAAAAAGACACGAGGGGTATTAAATGACAGATTTATTCCATGTTTGAACTTTTAATGAAGACATTCTTATCAAAAGTGCGTTTTCTAAGAATTTTTTGAAACTTTTTTTCTATAATTTGTGAAAATTAAACCACTATGAACATGAACGTCCTTAAAAGATATTGAATATCAAAATTACCATAAAGCAAGGTCATTAATGTATTATTTTGGCATCTTTATCATAGATTTTGTTATCCATCTACAACATAGGAACAGGTTATGGTTTATAAAAAGACTAGAAAAAAATCAATTCATGAGGCAATATTTATTTAACCTTCCTTTTATTGATTTCCTGCCAATGTTTTAATCTTAGGTTTATCGGTGGATGAGTTGTATACTAGGGAATCTCTCGCTGAGATCATTTCGTACTCGTATTGATTAATTTCATGGGATTCAATATTTCTTTTAATTGAAAGTTAACAACATTTAAAAGAAGAGCAGTATCTTGATGACTTGTGGAAATCCTGTATACTTATATACTGGAAGAGTTGTTCTATTCTTAATTATATGAGTACGTAATTACCTATCATTACGAAATCATTTATTCAACCAAACAGAGGAAATGCTATCTAGAGTTTTAGAGCTCCTTTTAGACTAGACTTGAAATGAACTTTTGATGTTAATAACTAAATTGATTTTTCAAATGTGTATTTAAATGCTTTGTTTGAGAGAAAAAATAATTAACTTTTTTTATTGAAAAATCGATTTAAAGATATGAATATAGTGTGCTCGTTCCGGTTGACTTCCAAATTGTTCAGCGTAAAAAGGAATATAAACAAATAACGTGACAAAGTTTGAGAAAGGAGAGTGGCGCCTCATTATCTAATATAGCCAATACATTTGTTTTGGCAATAACACGGGACAATTTTAGAATACTCGTATATCTCAACTACATCAGATCTATTTCTTATCTAATCGCGAGAGAGAAAATATTTCAATTAAAAATTTCGTTTTTTAAAAACTCAATATAAGGTATGCAAAAGAAAACACACGTTTAAGGCAAGGTTCGATTCTCTAGCAAATGTTTTACAATCAGTTTTGTTGGCCTCAATATGTCATTTCAATTTATAATTGATATTTACTTTTGACGACATTGAATTTTTGAAGAATGAGTAGGTGAAGCGCATTTCATTATTTATCATGGAAGATATGGCGAAAACGAACAATATTCATGATCAACATCAGAGTCCATTAAACAATACAAAAATAGGAGCAGGAACTCTCTCATATATAGAATTAGGAACTCTCTCACATATGAACTCCGTACGCAGGTGAGTGGTATCTTTTATCTCAAGCTCACCAAAATAAAAGGTATCTAAATAGGAGTGGGAATGGAATTATCATTATTAATTGACAATATGTCGTCAACATATCTAAATGTCGAGCAGAAGGCCACAGGAAGTCTTTTCACGCATACAATTTGTATAAATTCTGCTTCATATGAATACAAAAATAGGTCTGTTGTATGATTTTATGTTACAAAACATCATGTACTTCAATTAAATTCTTTCTAATAGGAATTCAAAAAGGTCTGTTTGAACAAAGACGCAAGATCCATGAGCTTTCCGATGCATTGTTAAAAGACCTTGTATATGTATCTAGAGGCTTCATAAACGTTATGCTATATCAACTGATTTTTAGCAAATCAACTTGAAGAAAAAAAGCATAAAGCTTCCACTTAAAGTTAATTATGATGCAATAATTATGTTGCAATAATAATGTAAGTTTATTTAATAAACGTAATTATTTTCCCTTCCATGGACACATACTTAATTTTGGTCTAAAACACTGCCTGCTACAATATCTGTTTTGCATGTCTTCATCATAAACACTTAAGTATAATAATCACAATTTCCATCATCTTGTAATTTTAAAGCTGTTTCCGAAAAAAACCTCAGTAGATCTAGATACCTCAAATTAAGATATTAATATGCTTGTGGTTTTCATTAGGACTATATTATGTAATATATATATTGTTAAATCCACAAATGTTTAGCAAGACACCTTTTGGGGTAAAAAATGAAAAAAAAATTGCTTAAATGGTAATACGTAACAGAAAAAAAATTCTCGACAAAAACATATTTTAATTAGGAACGGGTTGATTGCTTTTAAAAATGTAAAACCCTTACATGAATAGATAAATTTGAACGTCATAACGGTCATGATCCAATTCTCTATTAATCAATCTATTGGTGTGTTTTCTGGTTCCGCCTACCTTGATAATTGCTTTCTATCTTTTGTGCATTGAGTAGAGATGGATTTTGGACTGAATGTATATTTAATGTATATTTGATGTATATATAATTTGATGAGGTATATGTGTACGACAGAGGTATTTGCGATCGTTAATATAATGCTGGAAATTATGTACAACCGCCATAAAGGTAATTTCTTCTATGTTGACAAAACAAACAAAAACTGGCAGACGACTTGATGAACACTTTTCTACATTGGAAATAACTAAGGGGCCCGTTTTACAAAAGGGCTTACGACTTAAGACCAAGTATAATTATTCATGTAACTTTTTGATTAACATTATATCGAAAATTATTAAAAATATTTTACAAACAATGTGGTAAGATTTTTTACACATAGAATTTAAAAGAGAATTATTAATTTTGCAAAATTTTACAATAATCTGAAGTTTTTGGTCTTAGTCGTAAGTTCTTTTGTAAAACAGGCCCCAGGTCCTTAAAACAATTTTTAAATTAAATGAAATGAACAATCAGCCGAAATTTTATGAAGGTAAGAGTGGTTTTACTTTTTTCGCAATAATTCAAATATTCGCCCCGAAATAGAACTAGAAAGGGGGTGGATGAAAAAGAGTTAATTCCTTAGTTTTGGAAAACAAAGAAAAGATTGAGTTTTTTGCTTAATGTAAACTTGAAAAGATAAGCAAAATTATTTTTTTTACAATTATGATTAGAAATTTAAATAAATAAAGATTTAAGATCTGCATTCATACCGTAAATCTGGAAATTTTTACGTCGATTTATTTTTGCGAATTTGGGTCAAAAAGCTGTTGATTAATTTTTACGCTTCAAATTTTTGCGAATTGTCACTGGTGCTAGAAATAAAAATCACTGAAGACTTTCATATCAGGTTATGTTTCAAATAATATGCCCAGTTAGAATACCACCAATATACACGCAACGAGGCAATATATTGAAAAATCGCTCCGAAACAATTTTGATAAAAATACAAAAATATGAAAAAGGATTTGCACTGACAGTGATTTCTAAATCAATTATAACAAACATTTTAAAGGTTTTGTATGCCTTCTAACGTAAGGTATATTCCAAATGAAGAAAAAAATATTTATATAACTAATTTTCTCAACGTTTGGTTTTTTTCTCACCTGAAATTTACACGCCGCGTTTACATTCAGAACTTTGTAGTAAATGCACTGAGTTTGAGTTATCGCCCGTGTTGATACACGGTTAGATAAAATGACAGTTATCTCTTTATTGGCAAATTATTTGATTAAAATAATTAAAAAGGGGCATACCGCCACAGAGCTTGTCAAGTCATCGGACTTTATTGCATATAATGAGGGCAATTTACACGCACGGGTAATTAACTTGTAGTTATAGTAGACTAATGTAAACAGGTTTCTTTTAAAAATGACCAGTGCTTACCGACGACTATTCACTCAGTTAAATAAAAACAGTTGTTAGAAAAACAAAAATCTTCACATGTTGATTTATTTTTAAGAAAAATATTTTTGCGAATGCAATGTAGGCGCAAAATTGCTAAAAATTTATATACAGTAAAAATTTCAAGATTTACGGTATACAAAAATAATATTGTTCTTCCCAGATTCTCAAATACCACATCACATACTGATAACGACCTTCATTATACTTATGATACAGCCAGTGTATTATTATTCAGTGTATTCTTTTTCAGTGTATTCATTGATAATGATCTTGCTGTATTAACAGATCGTATGTTTCACAACACTGCCCGTCAAACGGGAAACATACGACGTTTGACGGGCAGTGTAGGGAAACATACGAGTGGAACAACCTATTCCCTATTTTTACGCGTTTAAAAAATGTTTAAATTTTTTTTACTTTATTTATATAAGATGGTAAATAAAGTAAAAAAAATTGTAAAAAATAAAAATACCAGAATTGTTTACATGATTTGCAATTATAAAAAGAAAATAATTTGGTATAGGTAAATAGAGTTGTGTTATCCTGTGTCCTTCATACCCTTTATAGTAAACATTTTTACATTTGTGAAATGTAAAAATGCAAAGATAATATTTTGAAAAAGAAACACCTTAAAGCCTCTATTTCGAACTTCAACAATAAAGATTGTGTTTTTTTTTTTAGAAAAACGAATGATAATCCTTAAAATATTGAAATTAAATAAACGGAAAATAAAAATGATATCAATCAGAAAAAAGTCGGATGACACAACTTTAGAATATCAAATATTCCACTCAATTCATCTGAAATGAGCTGGTTCCAATTTAGATGAAAGCTATTGGCATTTTACCAATACAGGTGAATATGATTAAAATGTTCATTATATTAATTCATTGAGTGTGTTTTCTACCGTCTATCTGCATCGTATTTAAAGAGAGAACCACAGTCCTACAAAGATAGCTTTATAATTTTTTCAATCGATGAATCTTCAATAAAGTGTTCAATAGCAGGACATTACAAAGTTTGGGATAAAGAGAGTCTTCTTTTAGAATACATATATTGAATGTAAAGGGAAACAAATCCATCCTTTAAGTTGTATTTCAATGTGTAAAATAAATATATTTTTTTTTTGTAATGAGTTTCTGACATATAATGCATTTCATTATACTTCTTTGCATGTACATTTCCATTTTTTCCCAAAACATATTGTAGCGTTGATGTCACGTTATTTCGAGAAAGGTAGTTAAAATATCGATAGATTTATAACTTCTACTCAAGTTTCCTTTTCCAATGAAAACATAAACGTCTAGAAATTGCTTTTGCTGTGTCTTAACAACTCAATTCTAATATCACTTTAATTAAGTTGGTATTTATCCTCATTTTTTTAAATGATTGTCGTTTTGCATAAAGCTTTAAGCAAACAATAAGAACATTTTTTTTTGGGGGGGGGGGGTGTTGATGTTTCTTTTTTAATTAAATTTTTCTGCAAAAAAGGCACCACTTGTAAAACAAAAACATTGAGAAATTTATGCATTTAAATCAAAAGTTGAAATAAAATGTACCCCAAGTAAAATTTCATTTCTTGTAGGCTATAGATAATGGCAGGATCAAGATCAGGTGTTGTGACACGCTGGCAAGCTGAGAAAGGTAAATAATTTTTTTTTTTCGAGTCAAAAAAATAATAAGAAAGACATTGTTAAAAAACCTTTTCCTAAATTTTCTGATTGCATAATATGCAAGGCCTTTCGAAAATGATGAGCAGCACCCACATTTCAAAATGGAATTATAGGAGCAATGTTAAGAGATATGAGCGGGAAAAAAAAATTTCTCATTCCTTAGATAAAGGATCGACATTTCTGGAAAATATAGGAACTTAAAATAGTCAAATTGTTAAATTTGGGCCTTAATGTATCAAAACAATTTGAATTAATCTCCATTTTAAAGCATGGAATGCAAGAATCATTGCATGAAAGGAATCATTATATGTACATAGACAATTAAAATCAAGATCCGAGAAACTGTGAAATCACAAATTTTCGTGGGGGGGGAGTAATTTTCGATGTTTTCGAGGTGTGAAGCGACTTTTTGTCCATCACAAATTTATGATATACATCTCTACTCAATTCGACATCCATTTTCAAATTTCCAAGAACCTATAGTTTTTTCTCAAACCACGAAAAGTTGACCCCACGAAAATATGTGTTTTACAGTATATGATAAAAGGCATAGAAATATTTGAAACATATATTACAATTTTGGTATAGATTCATTAATCATTGTGTACAACATGGATAGAATCGAATTTTTCTAGGAAATGGTCACAGAATTAAAACATATAGCAAAAGTTTAAGAAAAGCTATATAGAGGAGAATCTATAGCATTTTACTTTTCAAAATTAATAAATTATATTTAAACATTCATGCATTAATTTTATTCGTACGCAGGTATGCTCAAGTTCTGTTTAATTTCTTGTTCACAATTAGGAATGCTAAAATTTATATAGAGAAAAATTGGACGGAAAACGTTTTCAACAATGCACCGCGCTCATTGATGAAGTTTTCCATCCAAATTTTTTTTGCTACATCGACCAAAGGAAAACAAAATACATTCATTTCTTAATTAATAGTTACTCCATCGAAAAAATTTATTATAGTAGGAACTTTTACATTTTGGCTATTATTTATTCATAGGAAGAAAGCAATAATTTTTTTTTAGTTGAAAGGGGAAGGAACAGTCAGATAAAAAAAAACGACCAAAAAAAACCCCTGGGAAAAGGCATTGATTAGTTCTTAGATGCATATAAAAGAAAATATTTAAACTAGATGCATCTTTTTCCAAGGAGGGTACTGAAATAAAATGAACATGTTAAAGCAATAGTTTAACGCCCTTTTACTAACTGTATGATAAGAAATGAAAGGTTGTTCTAAGTTGCAGCCTCTTAAATCCATACATGGTCAGATCATACATTTAAATTTAGTTGAAACGTTTAGATATGTCTTTACCTAGGACATATTTGATGGCCCCACTTACAACTAGAATTTGTCATAGTCCTAGCTATAGGACGGCTTCAATAGCACAGATACTGGTTAATGACAAACTTAACATTTTTTTTAGGTTTCTATTTGGCTGATCCAGTACCACGGAAACGTTTCCGAGTAGGCAGGTACATCTAAATAAACTCAATTATAAAATTTATCTGGACATTTCATTATAAATGATTAAAATATGCTTTTGTATCTTACTGACTTTTTAACTACAGAAAACATATTACGTAAAGTTGAAATTTTAGACAACTTTTAAAACTAGGTTCTTAAATATTTTGTTTGAATCAAGCAATAGATTATTATTTTGCAGTCCACCAAGATGTACCGAAAGATCTCATACCTTCCGTCCTTTTTATGTCACATTCGAATATGGGGCATCAGAATTGAACCTATATAAACGCATATCCTCAGAGATACAGTATTTCTGGAGGACGGAATGGGAATCGCTAAAGACAGTTCCTGAACCAAAAGATGGCATATATTTCATTACTGATGACAAAGAAAATGTCAAGAAATTGTGCCTTGAATTCTTCCAATTTTCAACCAAAACAACCCAGTATAAGCAATGTAGGACCTGTTTTTCTGTATTCTCAAAGTCATCCTCTTTTTAGTCAAATTATTTACTTATAATGGGATTTTTTATTATTATTTTAGATGAAGAAGAGTCTTTTGATAAAGAATCTGTTTTTGTGTGTTATCTTGGATCTTCGTTTTGGGAAGATAAGGTGAAGAATTTTTCTGTAAATTAATGACTTTCATTAATTCTTAAATTGATCCTCAATAATTATAAGTTTTGGGATTATTTTCAGATCTCCTTTGATTCATTAAACTCCTTGCTGAAGGGCATTGACAGATCAACGCTGTTTTTTATTGTCGATTCTGATTTTGATATTAAAAAGAAAAGAAAGATGATCGTCAGTAAAACCCATTGTCATGCATCACATGTCCTAAGGGTGAACGGTGACAAATCAATAATTTATGATAAATGCTACTTGAAATTAGAGAAGACAATTCACAATATCACATTCTTTTTGAAAGCCAAACCTACAACAAGACAAATCAGCGGATTTGTCAAACAACTGGAAGAAAGAAAAGAGAAACTTCTTGCCAGGAAATGCCTTGTACACTCAAAACTTTCAAAAAAGTGTGTGAAAAAGATTAAAGCGTAGGTATTATAATATCTTTTAAAATTCAGTAATCGTTCAAGCAAGAAAATAACGAAACATATATTGGTTTGTGTACAACCTTTTGAATTGGCGAATCTGTTAAACAATAAAATTTACTTATTTCAAATATATATATATATATATATAAACACGTTTTTTTCTTTATTTAGTGTAAGAAAATATGGAGTCGTTGGATACAGGCTTTGTGATGGAATTTTACATATTTTCTCTTGTAATCAGAATTCAAGTCACAAAAACAAACTCAAAAAAGCAATAGGAATGCATTTTGAGGGGAAGATAGAAGTTCAGGCTATAAAAGAATCGTTAAATCCACAGTGTTTGATCAAATGTGGTGGTGAAATTATAAATGAAGAAAAAAAGATTCAAGGGAGCTTAGGAATGTTTGGAGAAATTTCAAGTCAACAAAATCATGTTGAGTCTTTTTCAAACGTTGTTGCCATTACATCTGGTCATCTTTTCAAAGAAGGGGATCTTGCAAAAGTCCAGCATCTCGAGCAAAGGATTGGCCGCTGCATTTGGCCGAATGAAAATATGTATGAAATGGGAAGATCAGTTGATAACGTGCATGATGTGTCCGTTATATCAATACATAATTCAGTACTGGGGTTATCACTAAAAACCATTGAAGGGTTGAACGAAAAGGTTCTTGTTTATGGACAACCTCTTTCAACACTGACCGACAGGATGGTATTTAAGTATGGCGCGACTACATCAAAAACGGAGGGATTCGTCCAGAAAGTTAGCGACTTTGAATTATTTGATGGCGAGGTTATGGTTATACTACCGCATGTTGCTTTTGAAAGATTTTCCAACAAAGGGGACAGCGGTTCTATTGTTTTGACGAGAGTTGGGGACAGTTTGTACGCAGTTGGTATCATATATGGTGGGGAGTTTAGGCTTCTGAACGCAGAATGTTTCAGTGCAAAAAATGAGACAATCGCAGCTAGCCTCCGAGTGGCTCTTGGTCGTTTTACCAAGGCAACTAAGAAGTATATTACATTCGACACAATATAGCGTGTCTTGAGAGTATTATCAACATTTCAATTCCTCAGTTGTATCCATATTGAACTATTCGTTTACCAAATAACATGTTACTATCTACAGACCTGATTAATATGCCGAAACCACAGAGTAAAAGAACTGTATCTTGGCAACTCATCAAATAAAAAAGCTTGACTTTTCTGTGAACGATATTTTAAAGGAATGTAAGGGGTATATAAACCATCAGTACAGTTAATTTAGAAACAATATGAAACTGTACAAACGTGAGTTAATTCTTGTCAGAATTACATTTTAAAACGCCTCATTTAAGTAAGCCCTGCAAAATTTTACTATCTTTTGAAACTCTCATTGTTTTATTTTTTTTTTTAATCTTGGATCTGCAGATTATTGAAAACGTAAATGTTTTTAAAAATAATCTGTTTATCATAAATGCCACAAATTAAAAATAAGACACAAAGTGCTTTTCATTGACAACACTTGTCTTCCGGATTTGTAACAGTCTCCTAAGAGGACCGTCCTATTGTGTTGTTAAAACTTGAGACGTAAGGGTCTTCTCCTTATCAAAAATTCTACATATACGCATAAAAAATTTCTTAAAGAATACTTTTTAACGTATGTACTAAACATTGATCACTCTTTTTGTATGTGTGGTATATATATATATAAAGAAATATGGAATCTAAAAACTGATTTCAGATTGATTGCATTCTTCAATGTACATTCATAAATGTAGAAAAATTCTATAGTTTAACTTTTTCCAAATAGTTTTTTATGTTCTTGATGTAGAACTTATAAATGTACAACGTGACTTTTAGGAAATCAATGTTCCCTTTTTACAGTGGTAAATATTTTGCGACAGAGGATGCCTTCTCTTTCTATGCACCTGATCCCATCTCTAGAATCTCCAGGGGTCACTGCTTATGCCCTGGTTAGTGATGTTTATTGTTTATAGTTCTTTTGAGATCGATCAGTGTTGATCTATTTTACAACTTTTCAATGCAGCAATGTTCACCATTACTTTATATACCTACACAGTATTATTATTACTTGATTCTTACTATGTAAAGCATTTTTATTCAATTTTACCCTATAGATTTATTCCCTTTATTATTATTATAATTATTATTATTATTATTATTAGATATACATTATACTAAATATGTTTTAAAATATTTATCTTTAATAAATGTTTCTTGTTATGTGTTTTTTTAAAAATAATGTTGAGGATTTTACAATCACTGTACCTCACTGGTCGAAGACCGATCTTAACGTAGACTCTACATCGTGTGACATCATGTATCCAATGAGTGTGTTAGCTAGTGCTAGAACCATTATGACCTCATAATTATTATAATGATACTTTTCCTGTACCTTATAATTGTTACAGTTTAAAAACATTATAGAAAATAAAGCATTTTAAAATCCCATGGAATGCAATTTGAAATCATGCCAAAATACTCTTAAATTGTACCTATTTTCAATTTATGCTTTTTGGTTACAAAGCTAAATTACTAAATAAAATTTTTAAATAATAGAAACTTGTAGGCACCTTTCATTTAATAGATCTTGACTTAATTTGACAAAACCAAAACTGTCCCATGAAATGAAATTACACAACTTGTTGTGAAAATGTGAATGGTATGCTAGTTTTTTGATGGAATGCAAAAATCCTCATAAATCTTCAGCTGACAACTAAATAGAATAACATCTTGATGAACTGTTCTAAGTCACATCCCTGAGTATGTTCTACCTCTGGAGCAACAACATGCTCATTTTCATCAAATTCCGCAATGTTCCTTTCAACAATATCAGTAACACCATCATCAATTTGGAATCTACACTACCCCAGGATGCTTCCACATACGTTTCAGTTTTTCTGGCCCAGTGCTTCTTTAGAAGAAGATTTTTTTTAATGACCTAACCCTTTTTTGTCTTTTTATTTATTATCTCACCGTTTGAGGGGTTTGGGCCTTCATTTTAAAAATATAAATGTCCCTTCATCTAAGGATATTTTGTACCAAGTTTGGTCAAAATTGGCCAAGTTGTTCTTGAGAAGAAGTCAAAAATGTGAAAAGTTTCAGACGGACGGACAGACGAACGTACGGACGGACAGAAGGAGACAGATAAAATGTGATCAGAAAAGCTCACTTGATCCTTCGGCTCGGGTGAGCTTAAAATTATATTTATTTTCAAAGTGCGTTAATATCAATCATATTAACATTCTTTACAAGAGAAGAGTTCAACCCCTCTTTAATTGGTCAAAATTCAAGTTATTTGCGATGAAATATTTTATAGGTCACAATCTTCTAAATTAATTAACTTGGACAGATCGATGAGAAAATATTACGTTCACAAGTTCAAAGGTATAAATCAATTCTACAAATCTTGAAAAATAATTATGTGCTGTTTAAAAGATAATCTCCGAAATAAATGTCTACATACAGCTAAACAGGTAGACCAGTAATACCCTTATGTACATGTACCACAAAAACTAAAGTTTATTTTCGCAGATTTAAAGATATCTCAGATATTCAAATCACTTGGCCTGGTAACCAGGTGAGTATATGGAGTAAAGACTAAAAAGTCTAATACTTTTAAAAATTGTAGGATATTAGGGAGGCCATGTTGGATCTATGTCAAACAGCTGCATAGCAGCATCATTGTGAACTTTGTCTGATTAATCTTTGTAAGGCCTGTGTAGGGGAGCATCTCTCTGATTTATCTAAACGACATAATGTTGTACCATACAAGCTCAGAACTTCTACTTCTAACATTAACTACCCAAAATGTCCGAACCACACTAAAATGATGTCTCCCAAACCTTGGCATACCAATCTTGGAATGCTGAATTCGAAAGTTTACATCCTAAAATCATTGTATCATTTCCAAGTTTCTCACCTCATCATATCAATACAGAACAGCTCCATCAAATGTTTGGTTCTCGGTGTGCCTTATCCATTTCAACAGGAGAACATGGCTACATAATAAAAACACCAGAAGCTGTATGATGTCCTCCAGTCAAACCACTGCTTGATGAACCAGAGCTCCTCACTACCATAAACACTGGGTATAGACCATGCAGTGTAACCTGTTTCAGTGATGAAGAAATCTGGACCTGTGGAGGAGATAAAATCATGAAACTCTACAACCTTCAGGATAAACTTCTTCAGTCAGTCCGAACCAGCTCAGTCAGGGGACTGGCCACGTGACATAGCAGTCACAAGGAGTGGAGATCTCTTCTTTATTGTGTTTGATAGTGATCGAGTTTTGACCATTTGAAGTCATTTGAATGATCCGCGTCTGTTTTGTGCTATCCACACATCTTCTGGTCTTTCTCGATATTCTGTCATGGGTGACTTTAGAGGATTCAGGTAAGAAAGGCAAGCTCAGGACACGCTTTTCTATAGGACGGCTACACTAGCTCTCCGCGGAGACAGCAGTGGGCTCAGCACACCAGCTTACGTCTTGTTGGAAGACAGTAAATGAGTATCAGTTCAGAGAAATTGCTGAAAACTCTGATAATGAGAAGAAAATTAGAAGTGCTGAAAGTCTAGCATTTGGGCAGCAAAGACAAGCTTGGAACAATCGTTTCCACCCGTATGGTTCCTACAGAAGCTCTCTAGCGGCTGCAGCGGCCCGGCTAACTTTCTCTGGGTTTGCTTTTACCATTTACATAGCAGCAGCATTCCTTTTGCGTTAAAAATACAAGGCGTCAATCACATCTCATAGATGTTTGATTCAACTGCTTTTCCACCAGGAACTGGGAAACCAACTGTCCAAAAACGTCACAAAGTCTTGATAACAATACAGATTATATAAGCTGTTCTATTCCAGCTTACCACGTAAAAATGCCTTCAGAAAATAATTTAAAACAAATGTTACGGATAAAGCACCATTTGAAAAAAAGTGGTAAATGTAAAGAAAAAGGCATATTTCCTTTTATTCTTAGCTATCGAATCTGGACATGAAATTCCTTTGTAATACCCCACTTAAAAAGCAAAAGGGTATATAGTAATCGGTTTTTTCGTCCGTCCGTCTGTCTGTCTGCTACGCTTTGGGGTACATATCTTTTATCCGCAACTCCTCTCATACCGCTTATTGAAATTTGATAAAACTTTTACTGAATCTTTATTACATATTGCCATTGTGCACCCCCTATTTTACTTTTTGATCTGGCACATATTTTTAGTTTTCCACCACAAAACATGGACATTGCCATTATATGCATATGGGAGACGAGGGTATCATTAAGTGAGCTCATTGCTGACAGTACCTCTAATTTCATTTTCAAATCCTCCCATGTATATTCCTAATAATAAGAATGCTTTACGAATGTTTCAAAATAAAATTAATAAAATTAAATTTTAAAATCAAAAAAATAAAATTTTAATACTGGAAGACGGTATCATTTCGAGAGAGTATGGGTAGAATGTATGCGTTGAGACAGAAAAAAAATTCCATTCTGTTAACAGAAAAAAAATATTTATTTAGATGCAAATTGGAAAACCTGTGTATGACTTTCGTCCGCAGGAAATGTTAATTCCTCCATCCCATCTGATTACACCTCTGATGTTTTGGAGATCCGTGTTTGCTCTGCCCCTATTATGGACTTTTGTTCCTGAATTATGTTCGTTATCTCCACATGTTTCATACAGTCGAAGTTAATTCTAAGATATTTAATTAAAAATGTTGATCACGGCCATGGGGAGTTACGAATGATTTTTTTTTTCTGATTTTGTTAGTTTTATATATGTTAGGTCCTTTCTTTGCCGATGGATTCCACACTTTCAACAATCCGTTACTCGCTAGATGCAACTCAAAATGTTTTAACCTCGAACCAGAAGCTGTTGATTGTTTTACATGGTATTTATAAAGTAGGTGAGATCAATTAGATAGTTCAGCAGTTATTTGAT
The DNA here is from genome assembly GCF_032062105.1 of Saccostrea cuccullata. Lineage (NCBI taxonomy): Eukaryota > Metazoa > Mollusca > Bivalvia > Ostreida > Ostreidae > Saccostrea > Saccostrea cuccullata. The sequence goes on from NW_026922558.1 coordinate 131,001, forward strand.
AGTTTCTACCATAAAACATTTACTAGGTTGCAAAGCCTATGGTATTTTGATAGTACCCAACAAGCCCTCAGTTGTTTGGTTTTTATCTTTTGTTCAGTGTTACATGTCTTTATATTAAAGACGTGCATGTTATTGTTCAAAGATAAAAGGAAATAATTATTCAAGGTCAGAACAAGAACAGTCTATTTGGTGCTATGTAATTTAGTTTTGGAATACTTAAGGTGTGCTTAGACGCAACAAAACTGTAATTTATGATAACGTATTGCACATGGTTTAGATCCTGATGCACTTTGAGCAATGTTTTTTGTCGAGCAGTGGCAAATGAAGCTGATGTATTGCAGATGACAAGTGCTCTATGTACAGCACCCGCATCGTTATTTTTTTACAATTTTATCTGGCATGTATCCTATAGTATCGTGTTTTGCATTTATCGTATTTTGCGTTTTGTACCTTGTTTTGCGTTTATCATACCCGTGTTTTGCGCTTATCATATCGTATGTATATCCTATCGTATCGTGTATCCTGTAAAGAATAACTATATGGATATTGTACATCAGAGAGATGATAAAGGTCCTGACACACCGTATTTATTTACTTGTAATAACTGTTTCAATAGAAAGGCATCCGGAACATCAACTATCTGAGCTGGATAAATTTAATAAAATATAAATTACTATATATAAAAAATGATACTAAATCTTATCATTGTCACATTTCAAATGCATTGAAAATATTCGAATGAATCAGACCAATCGGATGTGCGAGTTTTTGTAATACTATAGTATATTCAATACTTTTCCTCTGATGTCGCTTTGTAGTTATTAATACATGAAAGTTTATTTCTATTTGGCAATGTTACTACTATCAATGACTGTTGGTGAAGAGAAAAAAAAATTCACAGTATTCAAACTTAAATAGCTATTTCAATGCGACTGGCAACCAGAGGTAAACTAATGTATCTACCCAGGATACTATACATTCAAATCATTGTATTATTCCAGGATACAATACATTTAAAGCATTAATAAAAGCCACAGTCCTATACTCTTGGACTTTCTCCCAGACACTACTTAAGTTTACATTTTTTTTTTGTTTTTATCTATCAATATTTATCCAATGATCAATGCGCTTTTTTGTTTGTTTATTGTATATACTTGTATAATTATTTTTCATTGGTGTTTTATCAAAAATTTAAAATATTTTTTTATATGTAACTGCATGAATTTAAAGCTAGGCAAAGATATCACTGCCTGTAGATATTTCCAATAAATACATGAATATATATTGAAAAAAATGTGCTTTTCTCTGCAACCAGACATTTGTGGGTATATTTTAGCAATCCCTATTAAACAATTAAAAAAACCAATAACACGCAGAAAAGTGGAATTAGTGACTATTTATTAAAATAATAGAACTATATCACACATAATTTTATATTCCCTAATTAAGGAATATCTCATAAATACCAACACAAACAATCACATGTGCATTGCAATTGGTCATTTATATCCAACAATGAACTTAAATAGAACTTATTCATCTCTTTTCACCGTTAGTACTTGATTTGTCCTAGTCAGCCCTGTTTAACTAGATGAGTTAGATGATGGTCTTTGTTTGTGGATGCTGGGGACATACTGAGCCTAGTCAGCCCTGTTTAACTAGATGAATTAGATGACGGCCTTTGTTTGTGGATGCTGGGGACATACTGAGCTGTCTCTGGACGCTGTGACGTAAACGATGACGTCGGCCATGAGCCTGTGGATCCTATGAATAAACAATGATGATTTGTAGAATATATGTTATAATGAGTTTTTAAAATTATCATCAATTGTAAAATATTGATGTTTGTTATATTTATTTTTCTATCACACTCCTGCGAGATAGAACTATTTTTCCACATCTATTTCCAGGAGGCTAGGGGTCAACACTTTACTCATCAGAAATACTTTTTTTTTTTTTTAGATTTTTCAAAAAAAAATACTGTACAAGTAGAATTTTTAGCGATGATGTAATTTTGGCATTATTAGCGAGGGTGTTGACATCTTTAAAATTTAATATTGCTAAAAATTAGTTCTGTACTATTTGTAATAGCTTCTTTAGTTAGCATTTTATAATCGCTAAAATTACTTCTCGCTAAAAAATAAAGTACCACATTTCAGGTAGAAATCACTAAATTTGCATATCACTAAATTTCCACTTATAGGGTAGCACAATTAAGCTTAAAACTTGACCATTTTTGTATATTTCTCCATGGAAATCTTCTTCTTAAAGAGATAAATTAAGTCTAAAATAGCCACAACTACCCAACTCTCTCAAGGTTATAATTTACCAGAATCTGTGCTGTGTATAGAAGATTCCATCATAGCCTTCTCTGCTGACATGGCTTCTAACTTTTCCTTGTAGAAACCATTGAAATCCAGTCCATAAATAAACAATAAACAATTAACTTTTCCTTGTAGAAACCATTTAAATCCAGTCTATAAGTAAACAATACACAATTAACTTCTCCTTGTAGAAACCATTGAAATCCAGTCTATAAGTAAACAATAAACAATTAGCTTCTCCTTGTAGAAACCATTAAAATCTATTCTATAAGTAAACAATAAACAATTAACTTCTCCTTGTAGAAACCATTGAAATCCAGTCTATAAATAAACAATTAACAATTAACTTCTCCTTGTAGAAACCATTGAAATCCAGTCTATAAATAAACAATAAACAATTAACTTCTCCTTGTAGAAACCATTGAAATCCAGTCTATAAGTAAACAATAAACAATTAACTTCTCCTTGTAGAAACCATTGAAATCCAGTCTATAAGTAAACAATAAACAATTAACTTCTTGTAGAAACCATTGAAATCCAGTCTATAAGTAAACAATAAACAATTAACTTTTCCATGTAGAAACCATTGAAATCCAGTCTATAATTAAACAATAAACAATTAACTTCTCCTTGTAGAAACCATTGAAATCCAGTCTATAAGTAAACAATCAACAATTAACTTCTCCTTGTAGAAACCATTGAAATCCAGTCTATAAGTTAACAATAAACAATTAACTTTTCCATGTAGAAACCATTGAAATCCAGTCTATAAGTAAACAATAAACAATTAACTTCTCCTTGTAAAAACCATTGAAATCCAGTCTATAAGTAAACAATTAACTTGTCCTAGTAGAAACCATTGAAATCCAGTCTATAAGTAAACAATAAACAATTAAATTCTCCTTGTAGAAACCATTGAAATCCAGCCTATAAGTAAACCATAAACAATTAACTTCTCCTTGCAGAAACCATTGAAATCAAGTCTATACATACACTATACGGTAAATAAATTTGTAATGACTTCCTCCTAAACTACCATAACCAATTTTCAAAGGTTTTAACAATACACAGTATGACAAGAAACTTTAATTATTAACACTTGAACAAGAATATAATGATTAACATTTCTGCATAGAAAAGAAATGTAACAAAGATTCCTATGAAACGAAAATTATCTTAATTAGAGCAGATGTGGAAGCTAAAGGAAAATACTGGATCCGTTGTTTGTTTTAACTTTAATTTCTTACTATGTTTCCTCCATTTCACTACTGACCTGTAGAGAATATTCAGCAGTTTCAAATGTCCGCTCTCTGAACTCAGGTCCATATAAAATATGTCAGCTAAGTCCTGTATAAGAAATATAGTAGTGCTCTATTCGTAAATCAGACTTGCTCGAAAAAAAAAACCGTGAATTATTATGTATTAGAATGTACATAATTTCAGAAATTTATAATATGAACACTGCACCTAGAAATTATCTCGGAAAAGGCAGTCCCAAACTATTTGATTAATTCAAATTCATAGCTGATTGTTTTATTTTGCAGATTTTCTAACTCTTTTGTCTAAGAATAATGTATTAAATGTTAATCAACTAAAATGATTGTCGTGTAACATTTTTCCAACTATGAAAATATAAATAAATACTTGTTCAAAAATGATAACAAACATCATTACATGTAGTTTGATGTTGAATTGAAAAGACATATATACTATTATATAATAGTATCTATACATAGGTTAACAGAAACAGGTGATTTACACTTATTAAATAATTCGGTAACCTTGGCTGTAATGGCTCTTCAGCTATCTTGTTTTAGCAGTAAATGTACATGTATAATTCGACTTCATTGTTGATACTATTATACGACCGAATATATTTTGTTATGCGAAAAATGCACTTTGAAATAATCAAGACTCGCTTCTAACCTTTAGAAACTTTGATATCTGATTTCCTGTTTATTCCATAAGAGTTGAATAAAAATCTCTTACAGCTTGCATTCTTCATGTTTATTTACTGTAACAGCTGACCGGAAAGATTGTTGATTTTTTTCTCCCAAAGTTATATTTAGTTAATCACTTAATAGATAAAAATAAAGATATACTATTTCTTTTTCAAATAAATGAAAATAATTAACTTTTTTTTTTATTTTGACATGTGAAACTAATAGAATTTTATATATAAATGTACACATGTTTGTTTGTTTTTTTTTTTTATTTTGCGAGAGAATCACATTAATTTCATTTAAATACTGCAAAAGATTTTTTTTAAGACAACTCATAAAAATTACACAAATTACAGGTTTTAGAACGGAAGAAATAGGAAAATAATAGCAATCAGTTTAAAGAGAATTCAAATCTCTGTTGACCATCAGAACCCGCACTAGATTGACCTTGACTGTCTGATATGCACGATACACTCTGCAGGTTACCAGTCTAAGCCCGTGCGTGTTGAAACATCATAATTTGAATCGAATGAGAGTTGGAATTACGCAGGGACAGGAAGAAGGTCTGCGCATGATATTGTTTATAGTAGGCATGAAAGATAAAGTAAATATCTAAGCCTTTTAAATGGAATATACTGCAATGTACAACGACCTGAACATGATCTTAATGATGAAAGATTTATTGGATGCATTTGATCAGAAAGCTTTCAAACGTAAAGGATTTATTGAACGTGTTTTAAGAAGTGAAGGCATTTGGGAGAATCGAAGAAGAATTTGCTGGCGTTACTACGGTAAGTCGCATTTATTTTGAAAGTTAGAAATGTAATATGAAAAAGGTGTTTCTATCTTGTTGGATATTTTAATGATGAAGTGAAGATCATTTTTTTAAAGTATCAAGATAAATAAAAGGAACAATTGATATTTCTGTAAACAAAATGGATTTATGATTTTATGAAGGTCAACATGTGCTTTCCTGTTTTATTTGTGTCCTCCCTCTGTTAAATAAATTTTGTTGACCCCCCCCCCCCTTCCCTTTCCGAAGCCAACACAATGAAAGTACAACTTGAATTCGTTAATATTTGTACAGGTAAAGTATTTGGTTACAAAAACTTCCGTCGTCTCCACTTAAAAGCTTTCATAAATTATTCTTATCATGATATGATTTACAAATGGAGGAGGTAGCGTAGCCTCAAATATGTTCAAATGATGAACCTTGCTGGTAGTGTTGGATCGCAGCAGTAGATCAAACTTATGCAAGGAAGAAATATTAGGATATTAAAAAAAATATTAGGATATGAAAGCCGAAATTAGAAAAAAATATATATAGAAATGTTTCATCGGGAGATACAGATACAAATGACTGTTCAAAAAATCTGCCTGAGGGCTGGGCAAGGCAAAGGAGAATAGACGTCAGAAGAGCTTTTGTATTTAAATTTTTCAATCTGATTTCAGCGATGTTGTCTTTTGGGTCTCTTTCTCAAATTCTGTTTACTTGAAATGACTTTAATCACTTCTTTAAATGATCATATTGTATAAAATTTATTTTTAAAAAACTAAGAAAATAAGAATTATTTTAATTTTGTGCACAATACAGACTTTGTACATGTACTTTTATCACAGATTATAAGATGGCAGGGAACAGCCCAGCATTACCAAAACCACCAAGATGTCTGAGGATTATAAGCAGAAAACACATAGATGTCTTAAAACAGAAATTGTATTAACACAATTAGAAAGAGACCAGAGAACAGTGGTATACAAAATATCATCGGTGGTATATTGTGATGACGGTTTTAACGTAACATGGTTAAGCAAAAGTGGTTCTTTTATTCAAGAAAAATCAAGGAGAATTACGTACTTAACTGTAAAATTATGGAAGGATGGCTAAAATGTGTAAGGGAAATTCATATCAGAAGTCAAATGATACAGATCAAGCCCCGACCAATAGGATTTAATTAACATGTTACCAACCAACTGGAAATTGGACCTCCCAAACAGAATTTGGAATAAGTCAATGCATGTTCTTCGGCCCTTTCCTCTTGCAAACCATTCCATAGCTGTGCAAATTCACATCAATGTTAGTGATAAAAGATGCAAAACGACTTATTTATTATCCATTTTAAAGGATACTTTAACATTGTCATGATTGTATCTCATAATTATATTAATCACATGATTATAGTTCAAATTATTCCTGAATTGCAAATGTATCAAGACAAAGTAAAGTGGGGGTAAGATGTAGATTTTCAACTTTTTCTTGTTAATTTTTTTGTTTTTTTGTATTGAAAGGAAATTAGTCATTGTAGAGGAAAAACTACAAATGTTAAATTTTAATGCTTTTGGTGGGCCCACTTTTAATAATTAGATACACAGACAATATGGACAATATATCATTCAAGTATTCTTTTGTGTTCTGTTTATTTGGTTTTTTTGTGACTCCACCAAGTATTTGTAAATGAAGATTAAGATAGCCTTGGTATTTTTTTAAGTTTGCTGAGCCCACCAACGGAATTTCTGTATAGATCAAGGACAAATAAGTTAGGTCAGAAGTATTTTTTGGTTTAAAGTAATTTATCAGTATAGTTAGGATTGCTATTTGTTACCTCTTCATATCAATCACTAGTATTTCCAAATAGTTTGAAGTAATAGAAAATTTTCTCATTAGATTTGTACAAAGCTTCCTATAAGGATACCCTGGTGCTATGTTTTCTTCCTTATTATAAATATACATTGCCTCAACTCGGAAAATTACTTCGTAGTTCAGATTTTGTCTTTAGTTATTTGAAATATACATAGCCTCCTAGAGGAATATTACTCCATAGTTCAGATTTTGTTTAATAGAAATGCACATTGCCTCCTAGAGGAATATTACTCCGTACTTCATTTGTCTTATTAGGAATGTACATAGACTGATAGAGGAATATTACTCCGTAAATCATTTTGTCTTATTATAAATGTACAATGCCTCTTAGATGAATATCACTCCTTAGTTTAGTTTGTCTTATTAGAACCATGCAATGACTTCTGGAGGAATGTAACTCCGTAGTACAGATTTTCACATAATAGAAATGTACATAGCCTCATAGAGGAATATTACTCCGTACTTTTTTTTTGTCTTGCGTCCTGTGGGAATATTACTCTTAAGTTTTAAAGAAATTTTGTCGAAGTTGTAGTTGGTTTTTCAAGAGAAATTGTACATAGCTTTCTAGAGGAATATTTCTTTATAATTGGTTTTTCAAGAGAAATTGTAGATTAATTTCTAGGGGAATATTACTGCGATCCGAAGTTGAGATTTGTTCTCGATAAAAAGGTGCATAGCATCCAGAGGAATATTACTCCGTAGTTTATTCTGTCTTATTAGAGCTATACAAAACCTCCTGGAGGAATATTACTCCGTAGTTCAGATTTTGTCATAATAGGATTGTACATAGCTTTCTGGAGGAATATTACTCCGTAGTCCAGATTTTGTTATACTGTATTAGAAATGTAAGTAGCTTTCTGGAGGAATATTACTCCGTAGTTCAGATTTTGTCACATTAGTAATGTACATAGCTTTTTGGAGGAATATTACTCCGTAGTTCAGATTTTGTCATATTAGAAATGTACATAGCTTTTGAGGGAATATTACACCGTAGTTCATTGTTTTATTAGAAATGTACATAGCTTTTGGGGGGAATATTATTCCGTAGTTCATTTTGTCATATTAGAAATGTACATAGCTTTTTGGAGGAATATTACTCCGTAGTTCAGATTTTGTCTTATTAGAAATGTACATAGCTTTTTGGAGGAATATTACTCCGTAGTCATTTTGTCATATTAGAAATGTACATAGCTTTTTGGAGGAATATTACTCCGTAGTTCATTTTGTCTTATTAGAAATGTACATAACTTTTTGGAGGAATATTACTCAGTATTTTATTTCTTTTTAAATGAAGCTGCATATACATGTGTGTGTTTTCATCTTGGGAAATATTACTCGGTACAAAATACTTCGTTTACTTACATTAATTTTGTGTTTTGTTTTCATCCTCGCACTCTGGATCTCTTTTTAGTACTAACACAGATTCTTTAGAGGTATACTTCACTAAAGTTTTTTTGTACCGTAGAATAGATTTGTTTAATTAGTGTTCTGTAAATCATTCTAGATTTTAATTTTGATTTTGCATACATTTGAAGCCCTGTACAGAAATATTTTTCAGTGCTTTATTTTATTGTTTTATTATTATTGCACAGTTTTATAAAGGAAAATTAATATTTAGACTAAATTTCAATTTTTTAAAACTGCACAAAGCTTTCAGTGAAATGTTACCATGTTGTTTATTTTTTTTTGTCTTATCAGATTCCCAATCTTCTAGAGTAATATTCCATAGATAAGATTTATTTTACAAGAACTGTATATGGTCCTCTAGAGGAATATTACTCTGTAAATAAGTTTTCGTCATGGTAGAACTGTTAACGGAGGAGTAAATATTTGAGTGTAACATTCTCGAGAGAGATTATAAACAATATACATGTACAATCATGACTGCACATAGAGAAATATTACTCCTTAGTACAGACATTGTCTGAATTCGTTAATATTTGCTAGCGCATCATGGAAAATATGCCAGCAGAGCTATTGCTATTCATAATGCCATTCACTGAATAATCGTTGTTTATTACTTATATTTGCAGTCTTTGATTTTATTTTTCAAGACCATCAGAGGAAATCCTGACTTACATAAGGATGCAGCTTATTGTCTTCAGTAGAGAAAACATACGGCTTTAAAATCAGTAAACCTGATTAATGCTCCTTTTCTCTAATAAATCACAAACATATTTATAAAGTATTTCCCTATCCTATCAAACACAGTTATCTGGATACAAGCAGCGCTGTCATCACATTTTTGTTTTGATGCAGTTGTGACGTCATCGATCAACATTATTAAAACCCTCTGACAAAAATCAATAATTTAAGTGCCTGTCTCAGAGAAAACCATGCAAAATGGTCCAGAGGCAAGTTTCTCTGATCGCCTTCAAACTTTGTGAGCTAAATCTAGCATGCATGAATGAAACTCAAACAAATTTTTATCGGGCTGATCAAACTCGTATAAGTTTTATGGCCTGTTACTAAAAATAGCTCATATGCAACAAAATTAGAGGTAATTTTTTAAACATTTTAGTCATGTTTTGAGGAGAAATAAAATTGCAATTTTACAAGCTAATTAGATATTCGTTTTTGTAGTAAAAGGATGAAGGTTAGTTCTTCACAAATGCATAGTCAAAATGATTTACATCCATTTTGTTTTAGTGCAGAAAGGTCAGGAAATTGGCACTTTTCCAATTTTTGGAAAAAGTGACAATTTTAGGTAGAATTGATATTGCTGTAACAACCAGCGAGGATATTTGAATCCAATAAATGTTGTTGCTTATTATTAAGGATGCTTATGTTAACAAAATGTGAAAAAACTGTCGTTGGCAAATTTATATTTTAGAAAATATTGAAAGTCAAAGTTTGTTAAATTTTCAAATCAAAAATTTTAAGAATACAATAAACGTTAATTATAAAGTACCTAAAAACTTCTCCAAAAATGAAAAAAAAAAAATTCTGGATTTTTTTTATCAGTATTTCAGAATTTAGACATACATAGCCCACAATTCAATAAATAATGACTGAATCCAAAAAAAAAATATCATAAAAAGGGAGGGGGGATTTATGAATTCCTTATAAACCATCACATGGATAATGTAAAAACCTTAAATTTAATTACCTTTTATACACATTTGCTAGATAGTTACAAAAGTGAACACATCATTCATCATGCTAGTCATTCGATCAACATATCCATTTGAGTTTTAAGGGGACGACCATTTGATTCTGAGGGGGGGGGTGGCAGATTTTAGAAATAAATAATCTGTCCTTGACAATGTTGAAAAATAAATAATCTGTCCTCCACTGCAAAGAAAAATAATCTGACATTGACTGATGATATTCAAATATTGTGAGAAATACCTTTTTTATTCAGTGTAATTTAACCTCGCCATCTTCAATTCACCTATTTCTTTTGGCTCGCTTCGCTCGCCATTTTAGAACCAAATAGTATTAATAAAATGAGATAAAAAAAATCCTTGTGCACGAAACACAATGGCAAAATGCATCAATCCGATTGGCAATCTTTTTATATAAATGTGAGAAGAAAGAAGATGAATGTATGACCATGATGACCACTACCACAAGCATCATTGATAAGACAATACTTGCGGTACAGACTGGATACTAGTAGTCAGTTAACCTACACGACAATGTGCACTCAGTTGGTGTGATGAATCACTTAAATACAAGCCAATTCTTATGCACGGCAAAAAATAAATTTTCTTGTAAAAAAATTATACCTACACTGCAGCAATGTTAATATAGCCCAATTTTTTTTTTATTTTTTAAGAATCACTGGCGAATTGAAGGGGGACGTATTCCCCCCCCTCCCCCTTAAAATTGTCAAAGTATGATAATAATGATATTAATAATGCCATACATTGGTACAATACCACTATTTTTCTGCCTAGTTTTACTCTTAAAATACACGGAAACCCAGGAGTTTCTTGGACCCCCTTCAATCAAATAAATATGTCATAATGTCATACTTTAGTACGTAACTAACAAATATCACTACTTTTGTGCCTAGTTTTACTCTTAGAATACACAAAACACCAGTAGCTTTCGGGGGCTTCGTCCCCTGGGCCCCCACAAAGGGTTTCGTCCTGGACCCACTAGGGGCCTTTTGGCGGTCCAAAGACCCCCTGCCTATACGAAGTTATCCATCCCCCACCCCCCAATCACAAATCCTGTATCCGCCCATGATAATCACTTGAAGGTATCAATTTATCAAGGTACCTTAAGACAAAGAAGAAAATAAATAATCTGTCCTTGATACTCTTGAAAATAAATGATCTTCCCTTGACTGGCATGAAAATAAATAAGCTGTCTCAACAAAATTTACCACCCCCCCCCTTCAGAATCAAATAGTCATCCCTTAAGAGGAACAATTTCTACAAATTTCAAATTTCATCGATACAAACATTGAGATATTTCAGACAACTGCTTTTTTTATAGAGGAGGTGCAATGACTTGATTTTTTTTTTGACGAATGAAACAATACGTACACTCTCTTCTTTGTGAGCTATTCAACTCAACTTGAATTCTTTTATTATTAAACACAATCTGGACAATTTACTGTTCTCTCACATTCTTCCAGGGACGTAGCAACAAGGGGGGGGGGGCACGAAATAGGATTTTCGACTTTGATGAATATAATTTTCGATTTTTTTTCCCCTTGTCAACTTTTTCAGGTAAGTGAAAAAAAATTTCTCTGGTTGCCCCCCCCCCCTACTTTCAAAAACGATGCAAAGTGCCTGTCTTCATACTTTGAAATGAAATATTATTGTAAATTTCAAGGGCAAAGGTATTTACATGTATCATAATTAATTTTCCCCCGCTTAAGGTCATACGCAACGTAGTTTGAACATTATTGGGTTCTTCCCTGGAGTTGAAGAGTTCCACTAAATGAAGGACCTGTGTGCAATGCTTTACATGTCTACTGTTACTACATACAAATTTATACACCTCTTCTAAAACAAATTTGATGGGAAAAAATCTTGAATTTATGTTTTGTAATTTTTGTATATTTTTCTTTGAATAAAGCTAAAATTTTCATAATTTGATATCTTCCCCAAAACCCTGGTAATGCATGTTGATTTTTTGCCTGTGAACATCTGATGTCAATATAATCTTTAATTAAGAATATCTTGAAAAGTTAACAGTATAGATAAATTACGTTGCGAATGTCCTTAAAAAGTGGAGGATATTAATTTGGGGCTGTCTGTCTGTCCGTCTAGCTGTCTGTCTGTCTGTAACGCCTTTGTTTCCACACGATATCTCGAAAACCCTTTTAACTTTTTACAATTAAATTTCACAGAACAACTCCCTGTGGCCGAAGGAATTACCCTATTGATTTTGAAGTCAAACGTTCGAAGTTCATGGTTGTAAATTTATACATTTTGTTCGTGTGTAACACTATCCTTTTCGGGCGATATTTCAAGAAGATTTTGAGCTTTTGCAAAACTCCCTAGGACCTCCCTCACCCTTCTCAAAGTCCCCCCCCCGTTTGTTTTATTAGTATTTATTGTATTACATGTCGCTATTTTCAGCACAGGGGCATGAGGAGACTTATAACGCATAAAACAGGTTCTCGGAGGGTTTCATATTCTTATTACATCTATTAGAACTGTTTATTAAAAGTTAAATTAGACACCATGCATTGTATAAAATTATGACAATTAATATCGAATGTGAATATAAACATGTATGTGACTTCATCTTTGCATATAATTATCGCCAGGTAAAAGCGGTTCCAATGTGTAGTGATACGTTTCTCGCTTCCCATGTGAGAAGTCCCGGGTTCGAATCCAGGACGATCCATTTTTTTCCGATTTTTTTTTTTTAACTAAATGATAGTTTTCAGCATGTAAAATGAAAAATTTATGAGGTATGGCTTGTACAAACTCATAAAATCATCATTATAGTGTGATAATTATTCCATATAAAAAGAATCTTCTATACACATAAAAAGAATAAGCAATCAAATCTTTATAAATATCCATATTGGCATATTTTATTTGCTTCAGTATACATGTATACTAATCCGAGATTTCCCGCACAAGTCACAGGCGCCTAGCATCGTTTTTGAAAGGGGGGGGCAGCCAGAGAAAATTTTTTTTACTTACCTGAAAAAGTTGACAAGCAAAAAAAAAGGAAAAAGTTTGCCCGAAGTCGAACAAACGAACAAATCCTATTTCGGGGGGGGGGGGGGGGGGGGGGGGTAGGTAAACTTTTCCTCAGTCTCAACTACTTTCAGTACCAATTCTAATACTACATTTGCAGTTCATTGTTTAGAATCAGAGGAATATCGGATTACATGTATACATTTGATAATTCTACAAATTCAGTCAAGGGGATCCGTCTCCCCACCCCCTCTAATACTACATTTGCAGTTCATCACTAAAAGTGTGCAGGCCAACCACGCTTTCAATTGACATTTCCTATAGTATGAGTAAGGTTGGGAAAAAAAGTGGGGGGCCAGGGCCCCCCTGTTGCTACGCCCCTGAGTCATAATATAAAAGCGGGGTTTAGAATCAGAGGAATCTCGGATTACATTTATACATTTGATAATTCTACAAATTCAGTCAAGGGGATCCGTCTCCCCACCCCCTCCCCTCGAACTGCGCATTGTTTACATTTGCCCTTACGGAAGACATATAGGGTATATTCGATTAAGCGACACGGGTTACACGAGTCACTAGAGTTGTAAATAAAACAACCTATCTTCGACACGGGTGATCAACCCGTGTTACGCGAGTATACTCCTCAGTTTACCTGGAGTAACAGGTAAAAGAAATGGCGGGAAGTGAAGTCGCATTGTTAATGCGAAAGCTGTTTCTGCATAAATTTGTCAGTGTTTGTATTAGAAATTTACAACGTCAATGAAAAAAGTCTGCATTACAATTTTGACATCCCTCCTTTTTTTTTTTTTTTTTTTTTTTTTTGAGTTTTTAGGTCAACCTTAAAATATACTGTTGTGTTGTCATTAACAGTTTTTAATTTTTAAAAAAAATAAAGAAGTTTATCCAGCTTTTTTTTTTAAAAAATCTGCCTATAATTGTTGCCCAAACCCCTGGGACCTGTTTTACAAAAGAACTTACGACTAAAACCAAAAACTTTTGTTGATTATAAATTTTTGAAAATTAACTGTTTTGGAAATAGTTACCAAAGAAACATTCTAAATTCTTTTCAAGAAGAATAAAATCGCAGAATCAAATTTTGGTCTTAGGTGTAAGTTCTTTTGTAAAAATGGCTCCTTGATTACAAAAATGTCTAATAGATGCATATTGATTCACTAATAAAAATTATTTTCATATATTTAACAATCTCAGCATAGATATGTCGTGTTAATTACCTTATGAAGTTAAGTTATTATCATTAATAATTCAGTTTTGAGATAATTACAGGACCGAATGTGAGAGCAATTACAGTTACATGCATATATTACAATGTAATCTTATAAATATGGAGGTCGGGTCCCCAAAACCAACCGATTCTTTGTTTACAATAAATGTTATAAGTATATAGAAATTACCTTTTCAGCGTTTAATTACAATTGTAATAATTATTGAACAATTTGAACAATTTCATGCGTATTTTTTTTTTTATTTTGTTGAAATATTGAATATTATTTTCACAGACTCAAAATTTAATGTAATACCATGAAATAAACACATAAGCTCAAGTTTTCTTTCCAACCGGCGTCACATTTTTTGGTAAAAGTATATGTCTCTCACATCCTATGACTAATAGTATATTAATGAAAAATGTCAGCTATGGTACTTTTCTGACCAATTATTATACCCCATGCAAAATGTTACGGGGGAGAGAATACAGGCAAGTAGCAGCTGGTGGAAGCGCTCCCCACACTTTTTCCCCCAAACATCTCTTTACTTTTAAAAAATCTTCATTGAAAGACCACTGATAGCTTCCTCCCCCTTTTTGTTACAGTTAAGCCAAGCAAGGGTGAAGTCGTCTTGTATGAATAATATTTGGTGCTGAAGGAAGTGGGACCTACACCCCCCTCCTCTAAATAAATAGGAGTTTTGTTATTTTTTTCTCTGGCCTGCCCCCCACCCCTTTCAAAAACGATGGTATGTCACAATAATATTTAATACTATTGACATGTTTGTATGTGAAGACATTCTCATTCTACTTTTTTTATCTTAATAAGAGGGATGTTGCTAAAACGCGTAACGGAAAATGGAAAATAAATCATTTAAAATACACAAATTTTATAAAGAAATGGTAAACTTATGCATATTTAATCCCTCATTAATAAGTGCAAGTTGATTATAGCCATGTTAAGTCTCTTATTCACGAAAACCACTGACATAGCAGTGACGTACCATCGCTTTCGAAGGGGGGGGGGGGGGGTCGTCGGAGAAGAAATAGTCAATTTACTAGTACCTGAAAAGAATTGGACAAGCGAAAAAAAGAAAACAGTTGTTCTATTCGGAAAGGGGGGGGGGGGGTAAATTACAACTCAAACTTCTTTCAGTACTTATTTTTACACTAACTTACTACATCAATTTAACAGAAAGTGTTGGGGGTTTCAATGAACATTTCTATAGTGAAAACCGTATGTCTGGATAAAGAGAGGCTAACGTTTGATATCTAAATGAATCATGTTAATTGGTAAGAGAAATAAAAATCTAAAAAAAAATATCTGAAGATTACTGCTAGATTACCCCTCTACGGCAAGCTCGGATAAACACCTAGAGTGTAAAATTGTTAAAATTTTATACAAAATAGATCTGCTTTCTATCTATTAAAATCCTGGATATATAGATAGAGTCATAAATCTTAACTGTGGCAAAATTTACGTATCATCTGTACAGTCAATAAAGTTAAAGTGTGTTTGGAGGTGGGGATGGGTATGAATGACCCCGTAAACATTTTGAGTTTCCCTGTTTTTTCTCTCATATTTGAAAAATTGCAACTAAAGACAGTTGAACACGCTATTAAATTCCTTTGCAAGAACTTTTTTCTTATGTTCATATTTTAATTGCTGATGGCACCTATTCCGACCCCAAACTGCCCCCCCCCCCTTTCAAGATTCCTGGATACGCCACTGCATGCATAATCTGAATGTCAAAATGCATGCTTTTTTGTCTTTACAGATACATGTATGTATATACTAGTTTTTTTTTTCCTTCCGCCTACTTCATGTTTTTGTTTATGAATGAACTTTCTTAAAAAAAATTAATTTGAACGAAACCTTCAGATGGATACTCTGGACCTTCAGATGGATACTCTGGATTTGAGTCTAATTAGTACATATTTATTGACCATCGCATGTACATGTGCCAGTTCTGATGGGTGCATCAGATTCATGAATACATATCGTATTTTATGATAATATTTTATTAGAGGTGCCTTTTATATCATGAATATTGATTTTTTTATGTGTGATTTATATCAAATCTAGGTTATTTGCTTGACATTAATTTTCCGTTCCGTTCCGTTTTCCGTTCCGCGTTTTAGCAACACCCTAATAAAGAGGAGGTATTGACTTGTTAAAAAATATTGCAAGGATAAATAATCTATAAAATATGTGTTGTATCTGTAAAAAATACATTTTGCTGAACAATTAATTTCTGCTTTGAGGTCTTGTATTTAGTTATCTGCTATTCTTTATTTGATTTTTGGATATTGTTTGTTAATCAATGGTTTGTCCTGTCCAAACCAGATATACAGGGAATATACTGTGTTCCCCGCCATATTTATACAAACACTCAACAACATGAGATGTTTTATTTAGATCACTAGAGTTCTATCAGTGAGTATGCGCATATCTAACACTAGTGCGACACGGGTTGTCTTAATCGAATACACTCCTAAATTCTCTGAATTAGCTTAAAGTCATATACGCTATATGAAAGCCGAATTTTGTGTGAAACAAAATAAATAATGATTTAAAACACATGAAGTGTAATGAAAAATAATACTTTCCACAAAATTGTACTATAGATGTCGTTGTAATAACAAAACAATCAAACATATCTAGGAATTAAGAATTCAGTCTTTTCATGAATATTGATGAAGGAAGTGCGTAAACAGAAGGCCTATATATAGAAACACATGTCCACGGGAAATCACAGACAACAAGGTTAGTTGCATTTTGACAACAATTATTAATATAAGGTCAATATGAGTCATAACAGAAAAGATGGTTGACACTGAATACATTAAAAGATAAGTACCGTTAAGAGTAAGACGCTTGCCATCCACGTCAAAAGTGAGTAGGATCTCAAACGGCCTACCTTGTTTTCTTTACGCCACGTGTGTTTATCAATCTAAAAGTAGCGACGGCGTCACGTGATGGATTTATTTTAAAATAGCTATTTTTCTTTCCTTGCAGGATAATAAATAATTATAATTTGATAACTGTTTAACGCGTTTAATTTTAATGGTGTAATTTAGAGTATTTTCGTAACTTTTATTGATAAACAACTTATATAAATTTCCAATCGTATTTTAACTGGCGCAAGTTATAGCGTGTATACTTTTAAGCTTGTTTCAACTTTACGGTGTCCCAGGCTTGACAAAAAAGACTTAATACACTCTGAGAACTTCAAACATGCTAGACATTTTTCAGTGCTTCTGTCACAATCAACTACACGAGATATTCCTCTGTTTCATGACACGGAATCTAGGAAAATTTATAAAAATCACATCCTTGTGAATTTTTACTCATTTTGTTTGCATTAAATTGTGAGTTTTTCCATAGAAAGTTGACTGCTTTTATGTGTCATTATTAATTTCCCCATAGACATTTTCCAGTGCAATTATTTACCTTCAAAAAAGGAGAGTTGCGCAAGGGGACCTAACTCTGACTAGGCAAATGCAAAAAAATCTAAATATTAATATTAGAATTAAAGGCATTTAAATGAAAAAAAGATTTCTTTTTTATTAATAAAGAATTTCTAAAAATTTATTATGTCATGAAAATACCATTTAATCATTTATGTAACATTTTTTAGCATGAAATGGCATGTTTTAATTTAAGATTAATATTGAAAAATTCACCCGTAATTGGAATTTTTTTCTGTGGTGCAGAGTTGTTTGCCAACGACAATTTTTTAATATGTTTTTCTTCTATATTGAATAAATTCAAAACAGTATAATTCAAATAAAAAAATCATCCTCGCTTCAAGATACGATTAACCAAACTTTGAAAAAAAAAAGCCTTGATTGCTAATATCTAGATTCTTTGTATATTCCCTGATATAATGTGGCTAAATACAAAATATATATGTAAAATTTTTTTAATGAATATAATTAACTACTATTGCACTTTCATAACATATGCAACATTGAAATAAAAATTATAGCAAATATGTTTAAAAGACGCACTTAAAATGCATCATTTTCAATGAATGTCAATGCTCGTTTTACACTTTTTTATAGGAAAACAAATAATCCCCGTTACTAAAAATAGAAACAACTTACGACAAAATGTAAATCATATTTTAGGTCATTTGGACCAAATCTTTATTTGTATGGGTCACTTTTAAATTTACTACGATAATGCATCTGGACAATTTTTTTCAATTTGCATGGTTTTCTCTGAGACAGGCACTTAACACTATGATGAAAAATGAGAATGCTTTTATAATGATTATTATCCCAGAATGCTTTTATATAATAATTTTTTAGTTTTTCTTTTTATTTTTAAGAACTGAAATCATTCTTGAAATAGATATACTAGTTAAAGAAAATTTCTCTTTCTGAATGTTATAACCCAAGTGTGAAGAGTTATCGTTCTTTGTACAAATATGCATGATACGAAAAAATAAAAATATGGCAGTTCTCTATAATTTAAAAAAGTTTTATTATACAATTAAATACAGTGACCAAAATTGAATTTTTAAAAATATAAATCAGCAATTTTAAATATTCTGAATTTCCTTTTTTTCAAAGAATATTATTAAAAACTTATTTTTATTCCTCTTATAAAACAGTTCGTATATATACTTCTCAGCACGTACTATAAGTGTTGTTGAGATTGTTCTACATGAGTGTGATAGAGCAATTGCACTCATAGTGGAAGCAATTGCATCTATAGTGCTATGAATGCAATTGATGAATACATGCTCATAGTGAGAGAGTGCAGTGGATATGCAATTTTTTCTATATAAAACTTGGATTCCCCATTGTGGCCCCGCCCTTCCCCCGGGGATCATGATTTGAACAATTTAGAATCTACACTACCCCAGGATGCTTCCACATAAGTTTCAGCTTTACTGGCCCAGTGGTTCTTGAGAAGAAGATTTTTTAATGACCCCACCCTATTTTTGTCTTTTCTTGATTATCTCCCCTTGCGAGGGGATATGTCCCTTCATTTTACCAATTTTAATTCCCCTTTACCTTAGGATGCTTTGTACCAAGTTTGGTCAAAATTGGCCCAGTGGTTATTGAGAAGAAGTCGAAAATGTGAAAAGTTTACAGACGGACAGCTAGACGGACAGACGGACAGCTCGACGGACGGACAGACGGACGGACGGACAGACGAACGGACGACGGACAAAATGTGATCAGAAAAGCTCACTTAAGCCTTCGGCTCAGGTGAGCTAAAAACACACATTGTCAGTGATTGAATTGGTAGCAAATTGCCAATTAAAATTAACCAAACATCATAATAACAATACCTGGCTAGTACTGTAATTAAGACACCTAACTCTTGCTCCTAACTCAGTTTGTATCTTAGTATAGTGTACTTATAAATAGCAACTGAAACAAAACTGTAAGGCTGTTGTATTTAAAGAGAATTCTTAAGACGTTTCTATATTTAGTAACCATGGTAAAACAGTTGAAATCAAAAAGAGATATATAGATTTGGTCAACTTGTGTTCTAATTCTTACGTTGAATTCGATTAAAACTTGGAAACTGTTTACAGATGGACAGACAGCTAGACAGACAAAGGAAACCTCAATAATGAATAATCACTTCATGTTTCTGACCAGTTAAGCTACAAAATCATGCATAAGTCTTACTTTTTAGATTTGAGTTCATCATATTTGGCTAGGAACTCGATAGTTTTGTTGACATACTTGTTAGACTTGAGTTCATCATACTTGGCTAGGAGCTCGATAGGAGTTTTTGTTGACTCAGCTATTTTTCTCTTGGCCTGATGAGCGGACACCTACAATTAACAAAAAACACCATAATTTCTTGGGATTAAGCATTGATTCATGAAAATCACAAATACCTGTATTCCAAGTATCACCTATTGATACTCCCAAAACAAAAGTGTTTTGTGTTATAGAATTAAACATTTCATAGATGTCTCTTTTAACTTTGTGACCTTGACCTTGTCCTAATGACCTTTGCTTGAGGTCATGTCATAATATCCTTTGATCATAATTAACGCACCTAGGACAATAATGTGTACGATCTTTAAAGTTACTTCATGATAAAACTTTATTAGGAAAAATATTTTTTTCACTCATATTTTATGACCATGACCCTGTGCAAATGACAAGTGTAGGTTTGTTACATACCCTCAGGTCTGAAGGATCATTTGTGTCGAGTACAATTTTCTGAATTTATAAACATTTAAGGAATGACTAAGGCAAGATCTTTTCAATTTCTAAAATATGTCACCTCAATCTTGTTAAAATAACTTTAAGTAGGGTTAGGACATACTTTTCAGTAAAATGCAACTTTTGCTTCAGCTAGAAGCTTTAACTGAATTTTAATTTAAATTTTAAAACTTTGGCTATTACAAGGCATCAATAACTTAATACTTAAATACCCTGTGACCT
This sequence comes from Saccostrea cuccullata, assembly GCF_032062105.1. Classification (NCBI taxonomy): domain Eukaryota; kingdom Metazoa; phylum Mollusca; class Bivalvia; order Ostreida; family Ostreidae; genus Saccostrea; species Saccostrea cuccullata. The sequence goes on from NW_026922558.1 coordinate 151,673, forward strand.
TTTCCAAATTGAACTTATTATTTTTGGTAGTTAAAAAGATAATGTCTAGACATTAAATGCCTACATACATGCAGCTAGTCAGAAAGATACATATAGAACAATCCAATAAAACCCCCAAGCTTCATTTGCGAGAATAAAATAACCATCTCATTACTTTGATTCCCAAACAATAAATTTACTCTACACTGGCTGATAATGCAGATATATAATTATATAGACATCTCAGGTATTTAAATCACGTGACCTGGTAACAGGTAAATATTTAGAGGGAAGACAAGGAAGTAAATTGTGTACAGGATTATCGGGAGGTCATGTTGGATTTAGAGGTGAGAAGAGATCATATTTAGTAAATTTAATGTTACAAGATATTACCTTAGCTGTTGTCATTAATGACCTCACTAGGTGTAATTAAACACATCAATTAAAATACATGCAAGAGTCACATTATAATATACTATATATATTTATATTATACTGTACAGTAATGATTTTTTGGGTAGCCATGATGGATTTAGAGGTGAGACAATCATATTTAAGATTTAATACAGTCAATTCTCGAATTATCGCCATTCGATTCATCGCCATTTTCGCAATACCGCCATGATTTCCCAAGAACGTTTTTCCTGCTATGTAAAATTCTCTTTTTACGCCAAATTCGCATACCGCCTTCCGCCACCCTGTTTTCACAACAAACGTCCATTTTTAAGTGTCAATTATCTCGATATACCGCCACAGGTGCATGCGGTCAGTGAAGCGCGGCTAATATATTGGTTGGCGCTATCCCTGTAGTAAAGCATGCAAAGGCAGACAAGGTACATGCAATTAAATAATTAAATAAGAATTAAATAAACAATAATTTTAACATGAACTGTTTTAATGATTTTGATCTCTGTTTATTGAAAATCATTTATTCACGGCTTCGCTACGAAAACGGTAGTTGTTAAAATACGCCGAATATGATATTATTTTGATGATCTCTGTTTTAAACAATGCAAAATTTGCTTTAAAAATAATTATAAGGTATAAATATATTATGAACGTTTTATTAAGAAAGATGCCATAAACAATAAATTTATTCAAGAAATCATTTTTGCATACTCTCAGCAATATATCACGACGATCGACCCCGCATTTTTTTTTTCGATATCAGACGTGCCATTTTCCATGCATAGAAATGTACTTGTCTTTATTTCATAACTGCACATTTTGTTTTAACGAAATTGTACATAAAAAGTATTTGAATTTTCAAATTTAGAAATGTTTTATATACATGTACATATAATAATTAGAATAGAAATGCTAAATGGTATTTCTAAGAACGGTAACTCTACTTATAGAGTCCTAAAAGATGGGAAATTCAATTCATCGCCAAATTCGTTATACCGCCATGATTTCTAAATTACAAAAGGTGGCGGTTTATCGAGAATTAACTGTATATTGTTACATACAAAATACTCTAGCCGTTGTTATTCATGACATTAATTTAAACACAAGAAAGTGGCACCTCTGATGACACTTATGATATAAATTACAATTGAAAGAATTTCAAACATCATGTTCTTCCTCATAAATACACAAGGTGTAAATAGCATTTTTTTTTACTGTCAACACTACGGCCTAGAAAAAAAAATATGTTTGTTTCCGCTTTCAGGCTGAAAAAATACAGGGTCGGTAGGTAGGCAAATTTTTTTTTTTTGAAATTTTTTTTTTTTTTTTTGCTTCTTTAATTAAAAAATCAATACATGTATAGAATTAACATTAATGACAAAAGAAATGGTGTTTTTAAGCATTTCTGTGACTTACACTGATAATAGAAAGGTGACCCAACATTCTTTCGGTCTTGAAAAGGTTGCAAAGTTGGAGACTATAATTCCCTGAATGAAATCTTGCACATCATGGGACAAAAGCATTAAAAAATATTTAGGGTCGGCTCTATAAATTAGGGTCGGTCGGGAAAGCGGAAACAAACATTTTTTTTTTCTAGGCCTATTCAATATTTCGCTAGTCTTATCCAAACTGGTTAACGGTCTTAGAATTCACCAAAAAAAATTGAAATTTTATTGTCTTTTCATTACAGGATCTGCTGGTTTGACCCAAACCCCAGTGATGGACCCCCGTTACAGTGCCCAAGACATCCTCCTCTGTGACCTGTGTCAAACAGCTGCATTACAGAGTCATTGTGAACTTTGTCAGATTAACCTGTGTAAGGCCTGTGTAGGGGAGCATCTATCTGATTCATCTTTAAAACACGAAGTTGTACCATACAAACACAGAAAATCTACTCCTAATGTTTACTACCCAAATTGTCCAAACCATACCACGGAACATTGTGAACTTTACTGTGAGAAATGTGACATCCCTGTCTGTTCTACCTGCATCTCCTCTGGAAAACATAAAGGACATGATTTAGCTGATGCTCTGCAGAAACTCAGTTCAAAAACAAAAGACTTAGAAAATGACTTGAAAGATCTAGAGAAAAAAATCCTTCCAACATTGGAGGAGATTACTTCAGATTTAAGGTCTGAAAAAGTCAACTTGGAAAAACATTATGAGAAACTGACAACAGCTGTCACCAAACAAGGAGAAGACTGGCACAGAGAAATTAACACCATTGTCAACAAACGGAAATCTGAAATTGATGAGATGAAAACTAAACACCTGGCTGCTCTAAATAAACAGGAAAAAGAAATCAAACAGATTACTTCTGATGTAAGAGAATGTATTCTTGATCTGAAGAAAATGTTGGACTCCAGTGATGTCTCCCTAACCTCTGCATACAAATCCAGGAATACTGAATTCAGAAGTTTACCTCCTAAAGTCAATGTTTCATTACCAACTTTTTCTCCTCATCAGATCAATACAGAACAGCTCCATCAAATGTTTGGTTCCCTGTCAGCTTTATCCATTACAACAGAAGAACATGGCTACACAATGAAGACACCAGAAGCTGTATCCTGTCCTCCAGTCAAACGACTGCTAGATGAACCAGAGCTCATCACCACCACAGACACTGGGTATAACCGACTATACAGTGTTACCTGTCTCAGTGATGAAGAAATCTGGACACGTGGAGATGACAAAATCATGAAACTCTACAACCTCCAGGGCAAACTACTGAAGTCAATCCAAACCAAGTCTGGGAACAGACCACGTGACATAGCAGTGACAACGAGTGGAGATCTAGTTTATACTGACTCTGGTACAAGAACTGTAAACATAGTGAAGAATGACCAGATACAGGAAGTGATCAGACTACAGGGGTGGACACCTTGGATTGTCTGTTGTACCTCCTGTGGTGACCTTCTGGTTACTATGGTCACTGATGATGATGATAAACAAACAAAAGTTGTCCGTTACTCTGGCTCCACAGAGAAACAAAGCATTCAGTTTGATAGTAAAGGTAAACCTCTGTATTCATATGATTACTTTAACAGAATTAAATACATCAGTGAGAACAGGAACCTAGATATCTGTGTGGCTGACCTTGGAGCCAGTGCAGTAGTGGTGGTTAATCAGGCAGGAAAACTCCGATTTAGATACACTGGTCATCCCTCTACTAACAAGGGATCATTTAATCCAGTCGGCATCACAACAGACAGTCAGAGTCAGATCCTGACAGCAGACAGTGGCAACCACTGTATCCACATCCTAGATCAGGATGGACAGTTACTCCATTACATTGATAACTGTGGTCTACAGCTTCCACGGGGTTTATGTGTGGACACCAGAGACAACGTCTTTGTGGCCGAGTGTGACAGTGGTAAAGTGAAGAAAATCAAATACATGTAAACAATGTGTACACATAAATTGCTTGAAAGTGAGATAATCTCTAAGGCTAAGTGAAATAAAATTGTGAATATAAATTCAAGTTGTTGTGAATTGCATTAAAAGTGTAACAAAAAAAAAAATAATTGTCGCAAAGGAGCTATATACTTGATAGTATCCTTAATGTTAACAGAAGTCAGAAATGTTTGACATGAAATCTGATCATGAAAAATACTCTTTTGTGTATTTCAACATATTTAAATAACTCACTATAACTAATTAACTAACCTCCCTAGATGGTAATATTTTAATAGGTTATTTTTTTTTAGACTAATAACATTAATCGATGTAGGATGCTGTGTTCTATTTGTAACACTACATATTTACATTTTAAATGTCTTTGTCCGAGGTAAAATTACAAACTGTAAAAATACTTAATTTATTTTTAAATAAATCTACCGGTTGGTCCCTGGTTAAAAAAACACATGTGGGGCGGGACAAATAGAGACAAAAATCAGGGCTATTAGCTCTTGAATTTACGAAATCAAGAGCATCTAAATATGAATAATAAATGTCGGATTTTTTGGATTCATGATGATGGCAAAGAATGCGAATATAAGTAATAAACAAAGATCAGGCCTTTTTTGGTGAAATGGCATTTTGAATAGCAATATCTCTGCTGGCATATTTTTCATGATGCACTAGCAATTGCTCTGCATGCATCATATGAATATGCCAGCAGAGCAATCGTTATTCATAACGCCATGTTCACTGAATAACATTGTTTATTTCTTAGATTATACATGTGTTGTGATGTAGAATGCTGTGTTCTATTTATAACACTATACCTGAGTGGTGATGTAGGGAGTCGTGTTCTTTAACAAAATATCAGTGTAGACTTCTGCTCCTGCATCAGCTGACTTATTACTGAAAAAAAAATAAATGGAATATAATGTGTTACCTTACATATAATTAAATAATAAAGAATCTTGACTGGATCTTAACAACACCAAGATTCCCTTTATTATTTCAACAGTCATCAATCTTTCAAGTTTCCTGCATTGGAATAGAGAGTCTGTAACAGGTCTGGAGAGTCCGAAACATAATTAAATGACACATTATATGACCCTGCTATAACAATTTAAATTGATCATCGTCAGCACTCCCCATATGCGGCCATTCTCTCTGTATTTGTGACCTTCAACTGCATATCCCAATCCAGAACTTTTTCAAATTTGCATCACGCTCCATTTTTTTAAAAATGGTCATCTGGACCAACATTTTCTGAAGTTACAGTTCCAGGTATTTTTTACCAACCTTGCAGACAGGACCAATGTTTTTAGAAAAATCTGCAGCTAATACCTGACCAGCACTGTATTCTGATATGCTGTACGTGTACTTAAAATAGCGGGCTCATATTTTAGCAGCTTTGGTGCATTTGAGAATGTGCTACTTCATGTATACCGCTAAGATATCATTTATAAATAGAATATATAGCACAAACATGTGTAGTGCTAATTCATGAATATGCCCACAACTCCATATCCATTGATTGTGCAAATTTTGAATACGCCAAATTACTCATATGTACACATGCAGTATTTCCTGTAGAAGCATAAATTTTCGTGGGCACAAAATTTTGTTGTTTTGTCCTCAAAAATAATTTTATTTCCTTTATTTCATTTATTTCCGTGTTTTAAAACTTACCCTTTTCAATAAATAGTCATATAAAAATTTGTGTGGGATTTATTTTGTTAACAACGAAATAAACTAAATTTAATCCCCCACAAATATTTGTGCTTTTACAGTATATATATTTACTTAATATATGAAATATAACTTGAAATTGCAACAAATTTGTTCATCTAGTGCTACGGGAAATTTAGGAAGATTGTAGCTTAAAATACAAGTGAAAATTTGACATTCCCAAGTAAATTATTGAGCTCACTAACATGATGGTGGATCTTAAACTCACTCATCTCTATATGATAGGTAAATAATCAACCTACAAAATAAAGGTTAAGAAGATCTTAATTATCAACATACAAATAAATCTTAAAAAGATCTTAAAAATCATGATAATCAACCTAAAAATAAAAGCAATAATAAGAGTATAATAATCAACCTACAAATAAAGGTTAAAAAATAATAGACCATCACTTGAAAGCATATTTTTCTGACAAGTAAACATAAGTTACTGACAAGTTGACTGAGATGACAGTGGTTTTCAGTTGAATGTATAGGCCTATAATTTAGAATTTAAGACTGGTTTCTTTGCTACATCTAGCATCAGAATGTCTATCCATCTTTTACGCTTTGGCATAACCATCTTTTATCCGCAACTCCGCTTACACTACTGATTAAATTTCATTGAAACTTCACACATTCTTTGTTACATAGTGTCATGGTGCACTTCCCATTTTACTTTTTGAATGGACATATATTTCAGATTTCCCATAACAAAACATGGCACTACCATTTTTTATAATATTGAAGGGTACCTATCATTCATCCGCAAACAAAAAAATTAATGGTATTTTCACAGACTCTTAATTATACATAATGCCATTGCACACCACTTATTTTGTCTTCTGACGCTTATTTCATTTGTTTATACTGCCATTTTGGTTTGTAAAATTATTCGGTCAAACGCACTTAGTCAACTAAGAGAGTACTTCATAATGATAAACAGTCTAGACAAAGTCCAAAAACAGCGTGAACTCCATGAAAAAAGTCTTTGGCTCTGTCATGCATTGTGGCAAAATAGTGTTCAATGTAAACAATTAAACAATGGATTGCTGTTCGCTCTCTCTAAATATACGACCGTATTATGGCTATATTTTGTAAACTGTGACTTTTTAAAAAAAATTGTTGAATAAATAATACCACTTATTAAGTTATTTAGTGGATATTGACTTATTTATCCCTTTGTATTCTTACCTAATAGTGATTTTGAATACACAACATCGGATTCAAGTCTGCCAGTGAGAATTATTAATTTCTCTACTTAATTTATTGTCTCATTGATGCTGTACCTACACATGCTACAATAAATGTTTAAATTTTACTTCCAAGACACCAAGATCGTCTTACTTTATCAAAAAATGCACAGTTTTCGCCGCGGGGGAGACATATTAAGAGGGTCACTTTGAGAAGATTTTTTTTAAACGGTGATTTTTTTATGTTCTCAAATTGATAGATTATATACTTTGGAAAAATGTGTTCATGATAAAATCTGTTCATATGTGATGTTAAATCGGTAAAGGATGACGCTCTCAATTCAGATGGTTTAGGCCCTGGTGCACTTTAAGCAATGATTGTTGCCGAGCTGTGGCAATCGTAGCTGATGAATATTGCAGACGAAAAGTGGTTAAAGTACAATTCCATTGTGTGTGTATCCATCGTATCCTATAGTATCGTGTGTTCCGTTTATTTGGTTATGCGTTTTCTATCGTGTTTTGCATTGATTGTGTTTTGCCATTATCATATAGTGCATGTATCCTATCGTTTAATGCGTGTACATCCTATCGTATCGTGTATCCTGTAAAAAATAAGGATGTGGGTACTGTACATCAGAGAGGGTGTATCACATACAATAAAGGCCCTGATACATCGTATTTATCTACTTGTAAATAGCTGTTTCAAGAGAGAGGCCCCTGTGCCATTTTAATAAACTATCTGAGCTGAATAAATATATAAAATATATTAACTAGAACTGTCCAATAGGGACAAATACCCCCGCTGGGTTTTTCAGAGTATGTGCCAATTCAGAAATATTTTATGGATCTAGTAAGAGGTATTCATTATTGTCTAATAAAGTGCCTCGCCACAGCATGATACGCCCATCAAATATTGTTCGATAATCATAAATTGGTTAGGGTGCAAGAAAATTAAGTAATCTTAATTAACAGATCGACACAGATTTCACTGATCTAATTTCCATTTCTTATCATGTTTAAAATATTGTACATACATCTCTAAGAGACTTACAGTGTAGGGATTAATTAAAACAAATAATACATCATATAATTCTAAACTGGCTGTGTTAGAGCTTAACAAATATCCATCTGTAGCTTTAAATTGTTTATTGCATATTTTATGAAATAGTGGAAATGCTACAGTCTAATAAAAAAATCAAAAATTAACTATTCTTTAGACTATAAAATTCTAAGTGAGACATGACTGCAATTTGTTGCAAATAAATAAAAATTGAAATGTATTTTTTTTTCAATGAACACATGTATAATTAATTTTAATTATATTATACAATACTAATTCAGTTTTAATCATACACTAAAACATCAATTTGTTTTAATTACATTACACCAACTGAAAGATCTTTATCTGAACTACAGCCATCAAGAACTCTTAATTAACACAAGCAACTATAAGGCCATTTCTTTTTGCCCAACTCCCAAGAGATAAATTAAGATAAGATCTAGAGATGCTCTTGCTAGTTAACTCCCGACAATGAACTCATTAATTTCTCTCTAATTTGACATGCACATTTCTGCTATCAAAAATTCTCCTTGACCAGTGCTTGATAATTATGCCCATGGGACAAACTGAATTCCTCTCAAATCATTAACATTTGTTATAGAATTTGCTGTAAAGTATATGATAAAAAATAAGTTTTTACTTAATTTAGCATTTTTTAATAAGGATACAACTATATTTTTACATTTTTTAGGATTATGAAATTTAAAATTTTAAAGACAGCTTTTTTTAAAAAATCACTTAAATTAAAGGTCACAGTGACCTTGAAATAGGTCGTGAAACACCGTCTACCCAAGATGCATAAATTACCCAAGTTTGATGTTTGTAAGTCTAATAATTTTTTAGTTATGAACCAAACAAAATCACAAAATAAAAAAGAAAAAAACGCCTGTAAAATGCAGAAAAATCATCCAATCATGATGAAAATCCCAGGTGCACACCTTCATATGGTGAATAAAAAGTGTATGAATTTTCAGACAAATCCACCCAACAGTTTCTTAGAAACGGTCCGGACAAAATCTTGTCTACAGACAGACGGACAGACAGATGGATATGGTGATTTCAATATACCCCCTAAACTTCGTTTGCAGGGGTATAAAAACATGATACTAAATACTTATGTTCACTTTTCAAAGGCATTGAAAAAATTCATATGTATCAGAGCGATCGAAACTGCTAGTTTTTGTAATATATTCCATGCTTTTCATCTGATGTAGCTTTGTACATATTGTAGTTATAAATACATGAATCTTTATTTCTATTTGGCAACCTTACCACTACACAATACCATTGGTGAAGAGTGTTTATTTCCCACCAAATTAATACTTCCAAGAAAAAAAAAGAAAAGAAAAAACTGCATGGTATTCAAACTTAATGTATCTACCTAGGATACTTTACATTTAAATCAATATTTAAAGCTGAACACGACTCGTAAATAGGCATACGCCATTTTTGATAGCATTATCTACGATACATCAATACAAGGGTATACTCATCGCATTCGTTACACCTGACTGCTTTGCTGTCACGGGTATCAGCGTGGAATGGCGACCCGTGTTAATGCTGTTTATCTTGCATTGCCTTTGTTTATATCTTATTGCAGTTACGTTTTTCTGTGTTGTTTGTTTACTGCACTGACTATTATTGTAAATTTATTTGGTATCTGACTTTCCTGCATTAGACGAAGTATTACGTTATCATTCTCGCTACCGAGTCCTGTGTATCATACGTCCGTCTACACCAGAGTCCACTGATTACACTGACCATTGACTGAGTTCTGCCCTATTTATAGGGGTTTGCAGAGCTGCCAGACTCGGGAACAAAAATGGCGGACACATTCCTTTTACAAATCGTGTTCAGCTTTAAAGCCACAGTCCTATACACTTGGACTTTGTCAAATTTCTCCCAGAAACTATAAAGTAAGGTTTTAAATTTTTTGTTTCTTTTTTTTCTATCGATATTAATCCAATGAGCAGCGAGTTTTTTTTTTTTTTTGTCAATTTTTTTTTTAAATGAAAATATTTCTAATATTTGAATTATAACTGCATGAATTTTATTTAAATATATTAAAGCTATGCAAGGCATCACTGCCTGTAGATAACTTCAATGAATACATTGAAAAAAAATGCTTTCCTCTGCAGCCAGACACATTCGTGGATATATTCTTTTAGCAATCCCCATTAAATTTGCAATAAACATTAAAATAATCAATAACATGCAGAAATTTATAATTAATAACTCTTTATTAAGATAAAAGTACCAATTATTCCTTAATTAAGGAATATCTCCTCCTCAATTTTGTGCTAATGACTTCAAATATTACTTATCTAAAAACAATTCTCACTTCCCACTCATACAATTTTTTGTAAGAAAAATTCTCAAAAAGGTTTGCTTTAACATCTCCTAGCACACACAGTGACATGAGATCGCATCGTGCATTGCAATAAGTTATTTAAGTCCAACAATAAACTGGAATTCATCTTAGTTTATACATCTGTGTTTCCATCGTTAGTACTTGTGCTGTTCTGGTCAGCCCTGTTTAATTAGATGAGTTAGATGACGGTCTCTGTTTGTGGATACTTGGGACGTACTGAGCTGTCTCTGGACGCTGTGACGTAAATGATGATGTCGGCCATGAACCTGTGGATCCTATATATAAATAAGCTGATTTTTAAATATATTTAAAGTTTTTTTTAAGAAACAAAAAAATAATCATCAATTGTAAGATGCTGCTGTTTGTTATTTAAAATTCAAACTCCATGGAGAGAGAACTACACATCAAAATCTTGAAAGCAAAATAAATGGAATCTTACAGGAAGCATTATGCATGGATTCTGAGCTAAAGACAATTAATTCACACAGACAGGTGATTACTTATGTTCATTTCAAAATTAACCTGGGTCTTAGCTTTTGTACAGTTAGTACAAGTACAATCATACAGATGACTGAAGGAAAAATGTAACATTTTTTTTTCTTTTTCAACATATAATTGAAGGAGGTTGGGGTCAAAAATTAAATTATCAGATATAACTTATTTTTTTATTTGATATCTCAAGTTGTCAACTTTCATTTGTCAAAGATCAGTTTCATATATACTGAAAGGAAAAAGAAACGCAGGGTAGCATAATGTTCGAAAAAATTTTGACCACATGACCGAAAATTACGAAAATTGGTCAGAAGAGAAATTTAGTTACTGTGCACCAAAAACACTATTCAGAATTACTCAACCGTAAAATTTATGACGTCACGTAGAGAAAACGCTAAAAGGCCCAATACACATGCAATTTGATAACGAAGAGTTTGTCAACAAATCTTGTAGCATTATTTGATGCATATGAGGTATGCACATCATTTTTCAATATTTGGAGACATGATGAATTTCTTGCAATCTTGGCACAGTTTATGGAAGTTCAATGGGGTCTTTTTTTCGAATTGCCTAATTAATGAAGAAGGCAACAACGGTTTACTGAGCAGTTTCTTGTAAATTTCCCCCCATAAAACGTGTTACCCCTTGTCAAAGAAGGTCTGGAATGGATTTCAATCAACCGTGACGATCACGTTAACGCGAAACAAAGCCAAGTTACGAGCGGGTTATTCGTCCTGCCATCTCTTAAGTCGCCATCTTGCTACCACTAAAACAGTCATTTATACAGTAGACGATTATAATCATTACATTCATATGGAATTTGAAAAGAAAACAATTCCGCAACTTGGTTTTTTGAGCCAGTCAACTTACTGTTGAATTCCTCTCACTGGCGCATGTGCACGCCGTTCAACTTATTTTTTGCGTGGTTAACCATGCCAAATATAGCCAGGGTTTGAAAGATAAACACTCTGAAGAAATCCCATGCGAAGGAGAAATAAGGCTCTGACAGATGCACGGGAGAGACATTGAAGATATTGAGAGTTTTCGATTGTCACTTTGGGGGGGGGGGGGGGGGGTATCGTCATTTTAGCTTCAATAATTCATAAATTATTAGACAAAATAAAATGGGAATTTGGTTATATATCTTTGAAAGATGATTTTAAAAGTTAGATAGGAAAACTAAATTATATTTAAAAAAAAAACAAATTTATTTCACCTCAAAAGTTTACCCTGTGTTTCTTTTTCCTTTCAGTATATTATAGATTTTATATGGAGTTCTTTTTTTAAGACCAATGTAGTCTAAGAATGGCCACAACCACCCAGCTCTCTTAAGATTTTAATTTACCAGAATCTGTACTATGTATAGAAGATTCCATCATAGCCTTCTCTGCTGACATGGCTTCTAACTTCTCCTTGTAGAAACCATTGAAATCCAGTCTATAAATATAACATAAACAATTAGCTACTCCTTGTTGAAAGCATTGAAATCCAATCTATACATACACAACAAAGTAAATAACTGAACATGATTTGTTCCTAAAGAAGAACTCTTTACTGGTTAAAAAAACAGTTTAACAGGAAACTTGAATTGCTGGTACATGTACTTTTCAATACCTGAATAGTTTATATTTTTACAAAAGAAAAGTTTATACAATGAATTCTATTAAATGAATCTTAAGGAAAATTAAAGATCCATTGTTTCTTTTACTTTCTTACTATGTTTCCTTTCATTTCTTAACTAACCTGTAGAGAATGTTAAGCAGTTTCAGGTGTCCACTTTCTGAACTCAGGTCCATGATTTTCCTCAGTAAATCTATCAGTTTGCCTGAGAAGTTGTGGTCAAAGTTTGCAATTGTCCTCTCAAAGTTCTCACTGGCCATCATTAGATCTACATGCTCTGCAACAACCTATCAATTAAAAGGCACGTACACTTACTTCAATTTCTGTGATTGATAAATCAAAACAATAAAATGAAAGTAAGAAAGTTTAAAATAAACCATCATTTAGCAAAATAAGGATTTATGAATACAAATTAGAACGTTAAGATCAAATTGCACATCCTGTATTCATCTTCCAGTATTGGAATAAGTAAGTTCTTTGCCTGTTTTTTTAGAAGAATTCTCAACAAAGTGATCAAACCAAAGAGTAAATGCTACATATTTAAAATAGTTGAAGATTTTAATGTTAAAATAGGTGACAGTTTAGAGGTATAACCTCTGGTCAAACATATTATTCCAGTAAATAACATTTAAAATATGTCCTTAAAATATGTCCTTTAGGAAATCTAATTCATAATCTTAAACATTCGTTCTGTTTTGTGTGATAGTTGGTTTTTTTTTAATAATCTACAATATACAATGTACATTCATCAAACCTTATCCTTTTATTCAATTAACAAATGTTCACTATGAAGAAATATGTCCCTGAAGAAATATGTCAGCCATCATACATATGATATACAAGTGTGTATTTAATATTGGTGTTCTTTCTGCCCACAAACCAAACATGCTCAAAAAATTGGAAACATATGTCCACATTTAATAGAGCCAAACCATAAATAAAGCAAATCAATTTTACAAATTTCATTTACAACAATGACCTTTTTTGAAAAATAATTCTGACAAGTTTTATATACGTACATCAAATATTATGACTAAATGAGTTCATGGGTATTTAGGATAAATATATGGTGAGCTAAGATATTCATTTGTGAGTTCACCAATTGGTGACTGGGTGATTTTTTTTCAGTGCCTCCCACCAGTAATTGAATCATCCCTTTATCTTATAAATCATTATAAAAGTGTATGTATATGCATATATCAGTCATGGATGCCCCCTTTAGAACTGCAAACCACGGTATAATTTCCAATATCGTGCTCACAAGATAGATATAATTTGTATACATGTACTCATTTTCTTTTTTTAATTAAATACTCACTGTCCTGTCATTTACCAGCTGTAGGAAATATTTTTAATGTTAAGAATTCTAATAATCTAAAGGAATCATATGTTATATTTTAATCCCAAAGTATAGTTTAATTTTCTTTAAATTTTGAATAAATTAGTAATAAGATTATTGTAATCTTTGTTTTAAAAAAGAAAGAAAAAAAGAGAATTATGTTCACTTTCCATATCACATACTTTGTTGATATAAATGTCAATATTTTTATTAATATAAAGTTTGTTAAAACAGTTGAATTGAAGAACAGCTCATAAATTTCTGAACAAGTCACCATACCTAAGCTGAAAAGGGGAAAGGTTAAAATTACTACATCATGAAAATAAATGAGAAAGTCATGCTAAGAGAGATCTTTACATAATTTACATTTGGTAATTGCCTGGCTTGAGTTTGGATTAAAAAAGAATGAGAAATGTCTAGAACTAAGGGTTTAATATGAAGGTTGAATAATGTTATGTTAAAATAATGATACAGGTAAACTTACATCCATGTTGTATGAGAGAAACTTCTAACAAAGGTAAAGTCAATAAGTCACAAATGTACTTCAGATGCTGCTTTGGTTCAAACAATATAATGACAGACAGGTATTTATATGTACATTTTAGAACAAGGATGTACAAGTAATACAATTTAAAAATCAGGATATACATTTTTATTGTTTATTTTCTAATTATATGACAGCTGTTTATTGAAATCTTACTTTATATTTTAATGCTATACAGTTAAACCTTGTTATCCTAAACTCAACAGAACCCGAAAAATATTTCAGATATCCAAGGATTCAAGATACCAAGGTTAAAATGCATATGGTAAATGTGAATGGGAACTGGCAAAACATGGCTGAAGACACAAGAACAAGAATATGATCGTCTACACTTAATTTGTCATTTTCTCAAGTCTTAACAATTAGCAAGAAAAAAATATTAAATTAAAATGTTTTGACATCTTACAGTGATATTGGTAAGTAATGATTTTGAGTTAGAAAACATACCTTTGCTTAGACTTTTTCTTTGATGCTATTACTCTCAATGTTGAAATAATTTCTTATTTTTTTTAAATACATGAACATTAATAAATTTTTTTTTAAAATACAGTACCGACCAGACCCAACCTGACACCAAAGCAGTCCCAGAAAGCATTCCCCGGGACTGCTTTGGGACCACTCTGGGACTGCTGTGGGACTGCTCTGGGACCGCTGTGGGACTGCTCTGGGACTGCTCTGAAAAGCAGTCCCAGCAGTCCCAGCTGCCTTGGGACTGCTTTCTGGGACTGCTTTGTTCACTCATGTGTGAAAAAGGTTCTGAGTGACAGTAATAGCTCCGCCCCTTGTGTATTCTGAATTTGCAGGCTCCCTGTTGTATTGTTTACTTGCAGTAGAGATAAGTTTAAACTGTTTAATTTGCAAGGATTTCTTACATTCTCTTATTACGTAGAGATTATTATAGTTAATTAATATTTTCAGGGACTGTATGCTTACACAAATTAATGTATTATAGTTTAGAATAAATAAAAAAAAATTATTAAATAAGGAAGTCATGGGAAAATTTTTATCCCTAACAATAAACTAAAGGTTTATTTAAAAAAAATAGCTAAATGTGGGCCTTTTTTAATTATCTATTGTAAAACTATTTACTCAACATTTGCATTGGTACTATTTAAAAATAATTATTACATGTACAGTTAGGTAGATATAAGATTTCTTGATTGAAAAAAAGCTACACGTTTTTCAAGTACCACGCTAAAAAAGGAGTATTCAATGTAACCCTCAAATAAAACATAACAATTTATAAAATGACCATAAAATAAAATTATGCTACCATTCTTCCGTAACATAATCAATGTGAATAATCATTGGGGAATTAATTAATGAATAACCGGTAGCTTTTAATTTATAAACAAGTTATTAAAAGAGTACATTTATTAAAAGAAAAAATTGAAAATGCCGGGAATTGTGATTTCTTTCTTTCTTTGTTTTGGAAGTATTTACCCGGCCGATTAATGTTTATTAAATGGTATCAACACCCATGGTTTCAATCGCATTTGGGCAAAAAATCAAAGCGTGTTATTTGGGTAGTTGTATCAGAGTTACACATCATTGAACATACTGGTAAACAATGACTCTAATTTCAGTTTATGTATTGTGAAAAAATGTGGTAAATGAAATGTGTATGAATTTCTTTTGGGAATAATTAATTATGAACATACTTCCATTCTGGTGATTTACAGATGTACACTCTAACATTTATAAATAAAAGGGAGGTCAACATTACCGCTACATTGCCAAAAATTTCAACTCATTACCGCTACATTTTGTCAGATTTTCGACCGATCATTACCGCTACATTTTTCCGGCAAAAAACAACTCATTACCGCTACATACTGAATCAGCCAAAAACAACTCATTACCGCTACATATCGATTTAGCCATTCGGCTTACGGCAAATATTAGTAATATTCTTTATCACAAAAGGGTCCAGTCTTGTATTCCACCATATTTCAAGTTAAAGACTACGCCTTGTATTTCCTACAAATATACATCGACCATTGCTTCCAAACTTTTCAATTACAAAAACACTTTACATGGCCTTGATATTGACTATCTGAAAAATTATCCCCTTTCGTGTTCATGTTCTTCTTCGCCCTATAACTATAGTCCTGCTGGACACGTTATTACAGGTGACGTAAAAATAGTTCGTAATGAGGACCTTAAATCACTTATTTTAAAAGGTCCTAAATATAGGGAACCCCGATCCTTCAACTGGCGTCGGAATTTCAAAAATATTATGGATTCTGTTGAAAATTACGCCAGACGATGGGCTAAATATGAAAAAGAAGACATTGACACCTAATGTCAGAATGGATTAAATGTATCAGATCCA
The DNA here is from genome assembly GCF_032062105.1 of Saccostrea cuccullata. Classification (NCBI taxonomy): domain Eukaryota; kingdom Metazoa; phylum Mollusca; class Bivalvia; order Ostreida; family Ostreidae; genus Saccostrea; species Saccostrea cuccullata. Next base: position 168,138 of record NW_026922558.1, read on the forward strand.
TGTTAAAGTCACGTATTAAAAGATTGAGGGGCAAAGTGAAAACCATCTATCCTTCTGTGTTCAATAAACCAGAAGTGAAAAAAGAATTAGATAGATTACACGATCAGTACGTACTGGTTCCTGCCGACAAAGCAGGTAACAACATTGTCTTCGTTTGTAAGGCTCATTATATAAATTGCATTCTAGAAGAACTTGGATTTAATTCTACAAGTGGTAATCCTACTTATACATATATTTCTCTTTCTAAGGAAGAAATTCTTCAGAATCACCTGTCAGTATTGAATACTTTTAATATTCCACAGAGCCAAAATGAATTTGAACTGCCTTATATATATTGGATTCCGAAACTTCATAAGAGTCCTTACAAACAAAGATACATTGCAGGTTCCAGTAAATGTTCAACCAAGCCTCTTTCGTTACTTCTCACTAAAATATTGACAATAGTGAAGGAAAAAGTGTTAAAATTGGTGCATGTTCTTCTGATATCTTACCTATCACAGCAGGGGTGCCCCAGGGATCTATTTTAGGTCCACTGCTATTTTTATTGTACATAAATGACCTCCCCCTATGTGTCAATCACTGTAATATTGATATGTTTGCAGATGATGCAACTCTGCATTTATCTGATAACAATGTACATAATATTGAAACATTTTTGAATTATGATTTATGCGAAATTGAAAACTGGTGTTTACAGAACCAAATGATTCTGAACACGAACAAATCAAAATCTATGCTTATGTGTACACAACAAAAAAGGTCAAAATTAGATATTCCAGAACTTAATACAGAAATATCTGGAGAAAAGCTTGAAAATGTTAATGTTGAAAAACTCTTAGGTGTCTATATAGATCAAAATCTTCATTATATTTATCATGTAGATTCAGTTTGTAAATCCTTAACATACAAGTTATTTACACTCCGTAAAATTAAGAAATTTCTTCCATTAAATACCAACACAAACAATCACATGTGCATTGCAATGGGTCATTTACATCCAACAATGAACTTGAATATAACTTAGTTTATTAATCTCTTTCCATTGTTAGTGCTTGTGATATTCTGGCCAGCCCTGTTTAACTAGATGAGTTAGATGACGGCCTTTGTTTGTGGATACTGGAGATGTATTGACAGTTAACTAGATGAGTTAGATGACGGTCTTTGTTTGTGGATGCTGGGGACGTACTGAGCGGTCTCTGGACGCTGTGACGTAAATGATGACGTCGGCCATGAGCCTGTGGATCCTATGAATAAACAATGATTATTTGTAAAATATATGTTATTATGAGTTTTTAAAATTATCATCAATTGTAAAATATTGATGTTTGTTATATTTATTTTTCTATCACACTCCTGCGAGATAGAACTATTTTTCCACATCTATTTCCAGGAGGCTAGGGCTCAACACTTTACTCATCAGATATACTTATTTTTTTTTTAGATTTTTCACAGAAAATTACCGTATAAGTAGAATTTTAAGCAAGGATTTAATTTTGGCATTATTAGAGAGGGTGTTGACATTGTTAAAATTTAATATCGTTAAAAATTAGTTGCGTATTATTTGTAATAGCTTCTTTTTTTAGCATTTTAAAATCGCTAAAATTACTTCTCGCTAAAAAATAAAGTACAACATTTCAGGTAGAAATCGCTAAATTTGCGTCTCGCTAAAATTTCCACTTATACGGTAGTACAATTAAGCTTAAAAACTTGACAATTTTTGTATACCACTCCATGGAACTCTTCATCTTAAAGAGATAAATTTAGTCTAAAATAGCCACAACTACCTAACTCTCTCAAGGTTATACTTTACCAGAATCTGTACTGTGTATAGAAGATTCCATAATAGCTTTCTCTGCTGACATGGCTTCTAACTTCTCCTTGTAGAAACCATTGAAATCCAGTCTATAAATAAACAATTAACTTCTCCTTGTAGAAACCATTGAAATCCAGTCTATAAATAAACAATATACAATTAACTTCTCCTTGTAGAAACCATTGAAATCCAGTCTATAAATAAACAATTAACTTTTCCTTGTAGAAACCATTGAAATCCAGTCTATAAATAAACAATTAACTTCTCCTTGTAGAAACCATTGAAATCCAGTCTATAAATAAACAATTAGCTTCTCCTTGTAGAAACCATTGAAATCAAGTCTATAAATAAACAATATACAATTAACTTCTCCTAGTAGAAACCATTGAAATCCAGTCTATAAATAAACAATTAACTTTTCCTTGTAGAAACCATTGAAATCCAGTCTATAAATAAACAATTAACTTCTCCTTGTAGAAACCATTGAAATCCAGTCTATAAATAAACAATTAACTTCTCCTTGTAGAAACCATTGAAATCCAGTCTATAAATAAACAATATACAATTAACTTCTCCTTGTAGAAACCATTGAAATCCAGTCTATAAATAAACAATTAACTTCTCCTTGTAGAAACCATTGAAATCCAGTCTATAAATAAACATTTAACTTTTCCTTGTAGAAACCATTGAAATCAAGTCTATAATTAAACAATATACAATTAACTTCTCCTTGTAGAAACCATTGAAATCCAGTCTATAAGTAAACAATAAACAATTAACTTTTTCTTGTAGAAACCATTGAAATCCAGTCTATAATTAAACAATATACAATTAACTTCTCCTTGTAGAAACCATTGAAATCCAGTCTATAAATAAACCATAACTATTTGCTTTATAAATGAACCATACAGTAAATACATGCAATTTTGTACATGACTTATCTGAAAATTTAAAATATAACCATTTTTGAATGTGTTTCAAAACAGTTTGACAGAAAACTTCGATTGCTGGTACCTTTTCAATACCTGAATAGTTTATATTTTACAAAAGAAAGGAAAATTACAAAGCTCCTTTCTTGATTATTATCAAAGCATAATGGGAAGTTAAAAATAAATACAGGATCCCTTGTTTGTTTTACTTTCTAACTATGTTTCCTCCATTTCACTACTGACCTATAGAGAATATTAAGCAATTTCAAATGTCCACTTTCTGAACTCAGGTCCATGATTTTCCTCAGTAAATCTATTAGTTTGCCTGAGAAGTTGTGGTCAAAATTTGCAATTGTCCTCTCAAAGTTCTCACTGGCCATCATTAGATCTACATGCTCTGCAACAACCTGTTAATAAAAAGGTAAATACAATTATTTCCATCTCTGCAATTGATAAATAAAAACAATTTAAATCATTAAAAATGTTCCATTTCTAGGGATGATAATTCAAAACAATAAAATAAAATAAATTTTAAAAAAGTTTAAAACAAAGAAAGGATTTATGAGTAGAAGATTGCACATCTTGAATTCATCTTCCGGTATTGGAATAGGTAGGTTCAATGTGACAGTCTGATTTTTAAAAGAATTCTTAACAAAGTGATCAATCCAAAAAGTATAAAGCAATAACCCCTGATCGAACATAATATTATTTCCGTCAATAACTACTTTCAATATAGCCTTTATGCATAATATCACATAATCAATGATAAACATTCGTTCTGTTTTGTGTGATAGTTTTTATGGTAATCTTCAATGTACCATGTTAATTCATCAAACATAGAAAGTATGACTACTTCTGCACCAAAGTCATTATCCTTTGATCCAATCAACAAATGTTCACCATGAAGAAATATATCCCTGAGTCAGCAATCATACATATGATATACAAGTGTTTATTTAACATTGGTGTTCTCTCTGCCTACAAACCAAACATGCAAACGAAATTGGAAACATTTTTCAACATATAATAGAACCAAAACGTAAAGCAATTTAATTTAAAATTTCATTTACAACTATGAACTTTATTAAAATAATTCTACAAAGTTTTATATACATCAATATTATGACTAAATGAGGTCATGGGTATTTAGGATACATTAGGTGAGCTAAGATATATTTGTGAGTTCACCCATTGGTGACTGGGTGATTTTTTTCAGTGCCTATCACCAGCAATTGAATGATTTGAATCATCCCTTACCCTTATGAATCATTATATTATAAAAGTGAATGCCTATGCATATAACAATCGTGGATGCCAGAATTCCAAATGACAGTATAATTTCCAATATTGTGCTCACAAGATAGATATAATTGGTACACATGTATTCATTTTCTTTTTTAATTAAATACTTACAGTCCTGTCATTTACCAGCTGTAGGAAATATTTTTAATTAATGTTTAGAATTCTAATAACCGAAAGGAATCATATACAGTAGAAGTACATTTTTCCGCATGGTATTAATTTACGCTATGTGTGTGGTCACAAATTAATATTCATGTGATGTTTCGCGGAATAATGACCACGTGTAGTATGCCTAATACTTTTATCCCAACTTATTGTTAAATTTTCTTTCAATTTTGAATAATTTAATGATAAAATAAGAAAGATAAAAGAGAATAATATTCACTTTTCATAACACATACTTTGTTAAATATAAATGTCAATTATTTTATTGATATTAATTTTGTTAAAACAGTTGAATTGAAGAACAGTTCATAAATATCTGAACAAGTCACCATATTTAAATTATAGAGGGAAAAGATAAAAATTACTACTTGATAAAAATAAATGAGAAAGTCATGCTAAGAGAGACCTTTGTATATTCATATGTACAATCAACTGGCTTGAGTTTGGATTAAAAGAGAAAGAGAAATGACTAGAACTAAAGGTTTAATATGAAAGGTTGAATAATGTTATGATAAAATATGATTTACAGGTAAACTTACATCCATGTTGTATGAGAGAAACTTCTAACAAAGGTAAAGTCAATCAGTCATACAAGTATTTTAGACACTGCTTGGGTCCAAATAATATGACAGAAAGGTATTCATATGTACGTAACATAACAATAAAGTGACTGTACATGTAATGCACAATTCAAATCTCAGGATATATGACAGCTGTTTATTGGAATATTACTTTTAAAAATAAATTATATATCTAATTTCTTACACAGTTAAACTTTGTTATCTTAAACTCAATAGAACCAAGATAATTCTTTTAGATATCCAAGGATTTAAGATTCCAAGTAAATGTGATTAGGAACTGGCATTACCTGACTGAAAATGCACAAAGATAAATACAATTGTCTACCATTAATTTGTCATGTTCTCAACAATTAACAATTGACAAGAAAACATTAAATTAAATTCAAATGTTTCGACAGTGATAATTGTCAATGATAGTTTGAGAGAGATAACATACGTTTCTTTAGAGTATCTCTTTGATGTCACATTGTATTTTTTCACAGTATTATACACAATGTTGGAATATTTTCTTATTATTCGAAATGTATGAACATGAATAAAATTCTTTTCCTACACCTCTAACTCATGAAGTAATAACCACATTGGAATCTTACTTTATTTCTCAAACTGCTCATACAGCTAAATCTTATCTCAATCTCATAGAAAAGAAAAATCTTTCAGATATCCAAGGATTCAAGATACTGAGGTAAAAATACATAAACCAAAAGTGATGGGGATTTGTAATTTACTTCCACTTATCACTCTGGGATTTTTTTCACTGTGATTTGTGAATGATAAAGAAATACTTTACCTTTGTTTTGAGTTTTATTCATTCTGTGTTTTTCCACTGGATTCAGTAAAAGATTAATACAAAATACCTTTGTTTTGAGTTTTATTCATTCTTTGTTTTTCCATTGTATTCAATAGAAGAATTAGACAAGATACCTTTGTTTTGAGTTTCTCTTTGATGGCCTGCTCTCTGTGTTCTTTACTGATGACCTGTAGAGAACTCTCTCGTGTTGGTTTACTCTCTGGTTCTACAGCTGTGCTCAGACCTACTTTGTTTTGAGTTTCTCTTTGATGGCCTGCTCTCTTTACTGATGGCCTGTAGAGAGCTCTCTCGTGTTGGATTACTCACTAGTTCTGTACTCAGACCTACCTTTGTTTTGAGTTTTTCTTTGATGGCCTGCTCTCGGTGTTCTTTACTGATGGCCTGTAGAGAACTCTCTCTTGTTGGTTTATTCTCTAGTTCTGTACTCAGACCTACCTTTGTTTTGAGTTTTTCTTTAATGGCCTGCTCTCTGTGTTCTTTACTGGTGGCCTGTAGAGAACTCTCTCGTGTCGGTTTACTCTCCGGTTCTACAGCTGTGCTCAGACTCAATCTCTGTTTGAAATTAATGTAAAGTTACTGGTAAATTACATACATATTTTAATTTTTATTAGAAAGACAAAGGTCTTTACCAACTGTATAATTTATAATATTGAATAGACATTGACTATTGTGCTTATTAATTAAGTGGATGCAGTTTTATAACCCTTTTAAGCCAAAATCTTATTATTAATCAATAAAGACAAATCTCTGCTCCTTACAGGAAGAAGATTGTGGATCTTTAACAATGTTAACAATTTCAATGTTTCGAACTTTTTAGGTATGATTGACAAGAGTAACCTGTATGATTTAGAAGTGTTACCTGTATGAAGTTGGAGAATGTGACACACACCACCATCAGTTTGTGTACAATCCTCAGAAGGTCGGGGTCTGTTAACATACAGTCATTCATACAGGTGTTCAGGAAATCAGCGTGGTACGCCAACACGTCATCTATGTTAGACACCTATCAAGAAAATTGTTAATGTACAAAAATTTCATTTTCACTTTGATGTTTAATGTTTGGTTAGTTTATTTAAGGAGAGCTTTCCTAATTAACTTTTTCTATATACACAAACAGCAATTATAAGGTTTTTACCTTGTTGAAGCATGTAAAATAAATTACTGATGTATAAGATATTTATGAGTCATCTGAGGCCATTTTTTCACTGTCACTAATCAATGATCATAATGCCTTACATTTTCCATGTTCTGCTGGAACACAAGCCAATTTTGTTCTACCACCTCAAACATCATGTAGTACTCAAAGTTCTGGACAAAATTGAGCATCCTCTGGCGGAGAGCGAAGGCGGCCAGGTACCACTTAGAGGAGTGGAGAGAGTACATCTTGGCTGCCTTGTTACCGATCCAAACACTGGCGGGGAGAATAAAAGGTACAATATAAAATGTCACAGTTCCAAACAAAGACAAAATATTTCAGATGTTGCCAAACCACACATTGATATACAGAAAAAGAATAAAATTCAAATTTTGAAAGATGAAATAGATCTTGATATTGTGAGTATACAAGACCAATTGTTCATTTCATATCCTTTTTTTACAATTTTGAAAAATGAACTTGTTTAAATTTATGATAGAGTAAATTTTCTAATGCATGCCTGTAATAACTTAAGTGTAATTACAACATACAACTTCATTTCAAATGTAACAAGAAATGTTTGTAAAACACTTATGCCCCCCTCCCCCTAAATTGGAATTTTTCAAAGTCAAAAGGCCATAGCTTTGTCAAAAATGACGCAATTGTACATGTACCCAAAACAGAACTTGACCAAGATAGTCATCTGATAAATCTGTAAACAAATTCATTTCAGTATGTTCAACGGTTGTGAAGAAAATGAACGGAAACTGCAAATAATTGGAATTTTTCTAAGTCCAAGGGGCATAACTCTGTCAAAAATGGTGCGATCATACCCATAAGTGAACTTGCCCTAGATATTCATGTGATATATCTGTATACCAAATTTCATTTCAGTATGTGAAACGGTTGCGAAGAAAATGAATGGAAACTAAGTGGACCGACAGACAGCAGCAAAGCAATATGCCCTCCCTTCTTCGAAGGGGGGCATAATAATATAGATTATAAAATAACCATTTTCTAAATATACTCACCTACAAAGTTGCCTCTCTACATGTTTACAATAAAACAGATGTCTGAACAGCATCTGGTATCTGATAAGAGCCTACAAAGAGATATCAGGGAAATGTTATATACATGTGATATAAAAAATAAGCTACCTAAAGCTAAATAAAATTAATACCTGGTAACTAATACAGAATCTTTTCTGAAAAGAACAGTCCTTTTAACCTATATTGTTGTCTCTCATGTATTTTTGATTAGATTTGTCCGTGAAATTTGTAATTTTCAAGGAAGATTTCACTTTCCATCGATTTTACAAATATTAATGGACAACAATTGCTTTCTGAATACTAAAACATAGTTTAATTAGTAACATGGTCTTTGTTATTTATTCCACAGCTCTATGCCAAACCAACATAGCCTCTTTGTTTGAAATCTTTGTTTGAGACAGATCATAACGATTGATTGTATATTATTGTTTAACGTCCCTCTCGAGAATTTTCCATTAACTTGGAGACGCCACCACTGGCCAGTGGAGAGCTGCAAATTTTGTCATTTACCTGGCACTCAGGGCCATTGAGCAGGTGGGATCTTTTTTGTGCCAGCATCTACTGTGATACAGGATACTGTTTATACGGTCTCATTCATTATTAACTCCATACCTTCCTGTTAAGAACCAAATACACTGGCCACTTGACCATGCAGTCCAAGGATAAGTTATTAACTCCATACCTTCCTGTTAAGAACCAGGGACACTGGCCACTTGACCATGTAGTCAAAGGAGAAGGACTCGAGTCCAGAGAGGTGAAGGTCAGTTGGATCTACTTTATACTCTGTAATCAAAAAAGAGAAAATCCAAATTGCTTTAAATCCAATGTTGCATAATAAGCTAATCAGCTCAACTTTTACTAAAATATTAGAAATATAGCCCTCCAAGATGATAAAATCCATATTTCATGTGATCTAAATAATAATGCATACAGATCTAAAACCAAACCTTTTTCTTTCTTTGTTTCTATGGAAAGGATTTTAAACAGCTGTGTGATAAGGTCGAATGGAAGCAATTCCACTCTACAAAAAAGTAAATATTTACATTTCCAATGTTTTTGATTGACATAAAATTACAAATGGTTTATATATTTTATTTAACCATCAATGTACTTGCTGGTTCATCGATAGCCCTGGTAAAAAAAAACATAGGTAATCAAAGATTACGAAGCTCACCTCGACGAATGTTATCTGTTTAAGTAATGCAAATCCTACATCATATTTTCTTAATATTAAGTATTCATCCCAACAACAATATTCTTGCAAGTTGTGCTTAACCCTCTACATGGCATATATACATTTCTATGCGTTTAGCGTGAAAAACATGTATTGTGTAAACAAATATTCATAACTGTTAAAACTGCAGATATCAAAGACTTCAAGATCATTCGGATTGATCTGTTCCCAAAACTTTAACCTGGTCTCTTGTATGGAAAATATAGGTCAGATCCAGCATCCCAAGCAAGTCTGATAGTGTCCATCCTAAGATGCATCATCCATGCAAGTTTGGTTTAGCTAGGGCTTATAGTTACTTGGGAATTTGGGAATGAAAATGTAGGTCAGATCCAGCATCCGAAGCAAGCCTGGTAGTGTCCATCCTAAGATACATCATCCATGCAAGTTTGGTTTAGCTAGGGCTTACAGTTACTTGGGAATGAAAAATGTAGGTCAGATCCAGCATCCGAAGCAAGTCTGGTAGTGTCCATCCCTAGATACATCATCTATGCAAGTTTGGTCCAAATAGGGCTCATAGTTACTTGGGAATGAAAATGTAGGTCAGATCCAGCATCCGAAGCAAGTCTGGTAGTGTCCATCAGTAGATGCATCATCCATGCAAGTTTGGTTCAGGTAGGGCTTATAGTTACTTGGGAATTTGGGAATGAAAATGTAGGTCAGATCCAGCATCCGAAGCAAGTCTGGTAGTGTCCATCCCTAGATGCATCATCCATGCAAGTTTGGTTCAGGTAGGGCTTATAGTTACTTGGGAATGAAAATAAAGGTCAGATCCAGCATCCGATGCAAGTCTGGTAGTGTCCATCCCTAGATGCATCATCCAAGCAAGTTTGCTTCAGGTAGGGCTTATAGTTACTTGGGAATGAAAATGTAGGTCAGATCCAGCATCCGAAGCAAGTCTGGTAGTGTCCATCCCTAGATACATCATCCATGCAAGTTTGCTTCAGGTAGGGCTTATAGTTACTTGGGAATGAAAATGTAGGTCAGATCCAGCATCCGAAGTAAGTCTGGTAGTGTCCATCCCTAGATGCATCATCCATGCAAGTTTGGTCCAAATAGGGCTTATAGTTCCTGTGGAAGGGACCTGCTCCAAAAACTTTAACCTGGTCACTCATCTAGACAATGTAGGTCAGATCCAGCATCCAAAGCAAGTCTGGTAGTGTACATCCCTAGATGCATCATCCATGCAAGTTTGGTTCAGGCAGGGATTATAGTTCCTGTGGAATGGACCTGCTCCAAAAACTTTAACCTGGTCACTCATCTGGAAAATGTAGGTCAGATCCAGCATCCGAAGCAAGTCTGGTAGTGTACATTCCTAGATGCATCATCCATGCAAGTTTGGTTCAGGTAGGGCTTATAATTCCTTGGGAATGGACCTGCTCCAAAAACTTTAACCTGCTCAAAAAACTTTAACCTGGTCACTCATCTAGATAATGTAGGTCAGATCCAGCATCCGAAGCAAGTCTGGTAGTGTACATTCCTAGATGCATCATCCATGCAAGTTTGGTTCAGGTAGGGCTTATAATTCCTTGGGAATGGACCTGCTCCAAAAACTTTAACCTGCTCAAAAAACTTTAACCTGGTCACTCATCTAGATAATGTAGGTCAGATCCAGCATCCGAAGCAAGTCTGGTAGTGTACATCCCTAGATGCATCATCCATGCAAGTTTGGTTCAGATAGGGCTTATAGTTACTTGGGAATGGACTTGCTCCTAAAACTTTAACCTGGGACGCCGACGCTAACGCCGACGCCGACGCCGACACCGACGCCGGGGGTATAGCGAGGTGAGCTAATCATGTGCAGGGAAGGACAAATATAGTGTCAAGAAGTGGGGCTTCTAGCAGGTGGATTGGCAGAATCAATACCATGTAAATATAAGGAATAAATGTCAGATTTTTCAATTTCATGACGATGATCTATCAATTGGCTTGCATGATAATTTTATGCATTGTATAAACGCCTTAATCGTTTAGGAAAGTTATCACGAAAGCAAATAGATTGTTCTTATCCTGAGATCGAAAAATAAGACAGTTATTCCTTAAGTAAATAACAATTAGATACAGCTGGAAATCTGTCAATACTTCTCAATGTTGGTCTAATGCTCACCATGCGATCTGCTGATATGATACTCATGATGATCAAATGTCAGCTGTTCTTATTTGATATCATTCTTGAACTAGACAGTGTTACCAATATTCACCTGAGATCGTAATCATCCTTGAGCTGGTCAATGTTAACTGTACTGACCTGAAATTGTCCTTGAACTGGTCAATGTTAACTGTACTCATCTGAAATTGTCCTTGAACTGGTCAATGTTAACTGTACTCACCTGAAATTGTCCTTGAACTGGTCAATGTTAACTGTACTCACCTGAGATTGTCCTTGAGCTGGTCAATGTTAGCTGTACTCACCTGAGAACTGGTCAATGTTAGCTGTACTCACCTGAGAACTGGTCAATTTTAGCTGTACTCACCTGAGAACTGGTCAATGTTAGCTGTACTCTCCTGAGATCGTCCTTGAGCTGGTCAATGTTAGCTGTACTCACCTGAGAACTGGTCAATGTTAGCTGTACTCACCTGAGAACTAGTCAATGTTAACTGTACTCACCTGAGATTGTCCTTGAGCTGGTCAATGTTAGCTGTACTCACCTGAGAACTGGTCAATGTTAGCTGTACTCACCTGAGAACTGGTCAATGTTAGCTGTACTCTCCTGAGATCGTCCTTGAGCTGGTCAATGTTAGCTGTACTCACCTGAGATCTGGTCAATGTTAGCTGTACTCACCTGAGATCTGGTCAATGTTAGCTGTACTCACCTGAGATCTGGTCAATGTTAGCTGTACTCACCTGAGAACTGGTCAATGTTAGCTGTACTCTCCTGAGATCGTCCTTGAGCTGGTCAATGTTAGCTGTACTCACCTGAGAACTGGTCAATGTTAGCTGTACTCACCTGAGATCTGGTCAATGTTAGCTGTACTCACCTGAGAACTGGACAATGTTATCTGTACTCTCCTGAGATCGTCCTTGAACTGGTCAATGTAAGCTGTACACACCTGAGAACTGGTCAATGTTAGCTGTACTCACCTGAGAACTGGTCAATGTTAGCTGTACTCACCTGAGAACTGGTCAATGTTAGATGTACTCACCTGAAAACTGGTCAATGTTAGCTGTACTCACCTGAGATCTGGTCAGTGTTAACTGTACTCACCTGAGAACTGGTCAATGTTAGCTGTACTCACCTGAGAACTGGTCAATGTTAGCTGTACTCACCTGAGATCGTCCTTGAACTGGTCAATGTTAGCTGTACACACCTGAGAACTGGTCAATGTTAGCTGTACACACCTGAGAACTGGTCAATGTTAGCTGTACTCACCTGAGAACTGGTCAATGTTAGCTGTACTCACCTGAGCATGGTCAATGTTAGCTGTACTCACCTGAGATTGTCCTTGAACTGGTCAATGTTAGCTGTTCTCACCTGAGATCGTCCTTGAACTGGTCAATGTTAGCTGTACTGGTCCTGAGAGCCAGTTCCAGTAAGGTCTCCAGACGTGTGGGGGTGATGTTCTCCATATCTTGTCTCATCTCGTCCTCCGTCATGTCCATAAACTGGACAATAAAGTCCCCCTTGTCCAACAGGAAGTAATGCTTGATGGATCTAAAATCAAAATCAAGTTATTCAAATTTGACCATAACCAAGTTTAAAATTGTGTGACAGATTTTTTTTTCCATATTTTCCAATCATAAAAGACAGGTCAGCAGGATATGTTCATTCCTCCATGACACTTGATTCTATGTCTTATGTTGTAGAGGTCAATGTTTGTATGGATTTTAGAGTGTGTGTTTGTTATCTCCAAATATTTTATTACTATAGATGCAAATTCTGCATTTCATAATTATCGAGGGATTCCTTTTGTTTCCTCATGAAATCATCAATAAATTATACAACCATAAATTTATACCTAATTCTGGCCATCAGTTCCTTCTCTTCCACTAGTAATTCTAGCAGTAGTTTACTAGAGTACTCATATGCTTTCTCTATCTGTTCATAGTATTTCCTTTCCTTCACTGTGTACACAATTTCTTCAGCGCAAGGACACTGCACATCACGACCTACAGTCAAAGATCAGAAATTCTAAATACTGTATACAACAATTTAGTTTATTTGTTGTATTTTGTTATTAAAGAAAAATTGCTACTGTAACCTTTTTCTGGAGAAAAAAAAGTAATTATAATAAAGTGCCACGCCACAGCATGATACGCCTGTCAAAATATTACACAATTATCTTTAACAGTTTAGACTGCAAAAAAAATCCTTGATTCTAAGATTTCCATGATTTTTCCATTTTAAAAAAAAAAATATTACTTTATCCATCCCCTGTGCTGTAGGCATAATTATAACAAATATTACATAACTGACAGATTTCTATACTGTTTGTGTTAGACTTTGTCAAATGCCCGCCATCATAATAAACAATATCAAATTAGTCTTAACAACTTAATCTATGCCAAATTAATTTTGAAAAGAAAGGCTGGCCATCAAATGACATATGCTATAAACTGACCAGCAGTTCTTCTGACTAATCCCCAAAGGATACAGATAAGGCAGCGCTTGATCAGATAGCCTTCGTACATTGAACTCATTAATTAATCTTTGACTGGATGCTTGTCTACTCATTACTCCCTAAATATTAATGGATCTGCACTTTTTATCCTAAAACACTTTTAAAACATATAAAATACTCCATGATTTCTTTTTAGATTTAATGCCAGATAGGTTTTATATTTAATTCATATGGTCAAGTAGGCATGCTGATTCAACCCCACCCCATAAAATTAGTTTTTAATTAATTAATATTATATAATATCAGATTATTAGTTTATTATGCAATATCAAATAAGTTTTAATTACTTTTCATCAAATTCATTTTAAAACTCAGCTAGCCAACAAGAGCTATTTTTAATCTAACAGCTATAGCTAGGCTGGCTGTCCATTTGCCCAATACCCAAGGGATAACACCAATGCTCTGCTAGTTACCTCCTCACACTAAACTCATTAATTTCTCTCTAATTTGACATGCAACTTTCTGCTATCAAAATTCTTCCTGACCAGTGCTTGATAATTATGCCCATGGGACAAACTGAATTCCTCTCATTAACACTGAAATTTGATTAAGATTGCTGTAAAGTATATGATGAAAAAATAAGTTTTTACTTGATTTAATACTTTTTAATAAGGATACAACTCTATTTTTTTACATTTTTAGGATTATGAAATTTAAATTTAAAAAACTTAGTTTTTTTAAAAAAAATTCACTAAAATTAAAGGTCACAGTGACCTTGAAATAGGTCGTGACACACCTTCTACCTAAGATGTATACTTTTGCCAAGTTTGATAGCTCTAGGTCTAACAGTTTTCTAGTTATGAGCCGGACAGGATTTTTCCATATTTGGCCATAGCATCTTTATTAAAGGTCAGAGTGACCTACTTTTGGTGCGCGACACACCGTCTACCCAAGAAGTATCAGTTGACAAAGTTTGATAATCCTAGGCCTAATAGTATTGAAGTTATGAGCCGGACATGAATGGACAGACAGACGGACATGAAGCCTATAACATAATATGTCCCGTCTTAAGACGGGCGTACAAAAAGTAATCTTTCTTACCACAAAGTCGTACGACATTGAGATATTTTCCCGTGTTGAGGATTTTGTTGGCCACCTGTTCTAGAAATACTGGGATCCGCTCCCGACAGATCGTGTAGTGGCCTTCCCAGTATGCATCATTGTATTCTTCCTGTAACTTCTCCTTGTTAATTGTCTCATTCTCCTCCACAAGAAACTGTCAAACATACCATTTTCTTCATCAAACATTTCTAATTGATTCTCAAAAGATCTTAGGTTTTCAGATTTCAAACATGCAACTCTGATCAATTTTTGTCATAATTTATCTCTTTACTGATACTTTTTATAGCATTTAAATAAAAACTATTCAAATGGTTGGTGTATCTCAAGAATTTATTAAAACCTTTTAAAATTAACTTACCTCAGAGTAAGGGTCTGAGATGATTCCTTTATAAATCCACTTCTCTAGAATCTCAAAGTATGGGACGGAGGCCTGTAGAAAAATTTTAATTAATTTTAATGTTACAATACTCTCTGGCATCCATATCAGTTCATGCATACATATTAATTCAACAACTAAAAAGTTCTAATGTAGACAGACATTGTGACATTGAATACTTACTTATTTCAAGAAATAAAAAGTTCTAGTGAAGGAAGACATTGTGACATGAAATACTTACAGACTGTGTAAGGTAAAGACAAAGGTCCTGTCCTTTTGAATCCCTAAAACCAAAAAAAAAAATCTTTATACACTATGATTTTTTTTTCTGTTATTGATGTGAATTTTTGGTTACAATACTACTGGACAATAATTTCATACTTAAAGATTGATGAAGTTGAAATCATTGTATAATTAAAATTAATTTACCCAACCAGTCCACTTGTTTTATCATGGAGGAGACTCAACACTGCCCCTCCTATACACTCTCCCTGTAAACCAATATAAACAATGAAGAATATTTATAGAATAATTGGCTCTATGTAAACAAACTTTACCTGAAACTCTTGTATGGAATTAACAAACTTTTTTCTGTAAACATGTATCAGAAGAGAAATTTCAAAATGTACAACAACCAGAATTATTCTCAAGGTATTTTTCAAATTTCATTTTGAAGCTAAGTGTTAAATATATGACAATTCAAAATCAAAGACATAGTATAGCTGTATACCTTGTTGACAGAGTTAGCCACTGAAGCCAAAATGTCCAGTGTCTTCATGGTTGGCTGAATGTAAAACCACAGCTTCTGTAAACTCAGGTTACCCTGTCATAGAAGAAAATTGCAAACTAGAAACATTAATACATATAATAAAGCATTCTTCAAAACATTAAATGACCATACTTATTGATAAAACTGAAATTTTAATACATTGTCAAACAGAGAAAAGAGGATATCACATTGAGGGATTAATTTTTCCACAATTTTATGGTGGGAAGACAAAAATGAAGTCATGCTCCCAAAACTAATTTAACTAGCCATTTCTTTTTTCATCCAAGGCAACAAATTCTCATAATGCATTATTCAAATTCCTTTAAAGACCCAATTTTTTTACCGTACGGTTACCTGAGGAGGGGGAGTGGTCCAAGTAACAGTGGTGTTATTTACCTGGAGACCCCCAATACCCATTACCCAAAATGTCAAAAAATCAATATACATGTAGCATTACACAGGAAGTCTGTGTCTGGTGATCAGGGTCAACATTCGTGTCTAAATTTGAGTGAAACTACTTGAAATAATTGAAATATTTCAATATAAAATTTATTCATAAAAAATTTCAGCAATTTATCTAATGAAGAAAAAAAGTATAAAGAAATATCGTTTTTACATTTTAAAAAATGACAAATTAAAGAAAGAACACAGAGTAAATCTACAAAGTTAACATATTTTTTTTTAATTAAACTTGTGTAAATATCAAATAAAAAAATAATAATAAAATATTCCATTCAAAGAGAGGCCTATCCGTCGTGTGAACATAAACAATGTACCATACCGCGATAGGAATATTGCCTAGGTTCTGATCAACAATAGTGTTGAAAATATTCACCATTTCGTGTTCGTGTGTTTAAAATTTATTATTGTTTGCAAGATATTTTTCTTTTTATACTTTTAAGAATTTATCTTTGGCTGTATGTATTCATTTTAAATTTCGAATATTGGGTGTTGACAGATGTTAGGAAATTCGAACTAAAAGTTACAATCTCGAAACTCTACAGCTGTTTCTGACATTTCAGAACTTTACAACTGAACATGGTATAGATTGTATTCATGTATAAGTAGATAAAACATCGGATAAAGGATTTTTTTATCCGTGTCGTTTGTGCTAAATATCTTTTTCCTATTTATCATATTCCAATTTAATCGGCAAATAGCGTTTCTGTGCACGTACTGGTCTAAGTTCTACAGCAGATATCTTGAACGACACATCGCCTAAAATACAATATAGCCGTTGAGATTAAAAGCAAATATTTTGAAGTCATATTTTATTTATCTACTCTCAATTGTTTTTAAAATAAAATTTTACCAAGATTCTTTTTTAACCCCCGTGTATACAAGGCGGCTAAATGAAAGTGTTTGACGCGTGGCCAGGCAATCGTTTTTAGAGGACACAAACTCAGACTATCAGGTAGCACGGGAGGCTGGCCTGTCAATCAAATCAGAAGCTATTGTTTTTTTAATGATTGACAGGCGGTCAATTATTGATCTTGAATCAGGTAGATTTTGGGGGCGTTAACATAAAATTGGGTGTTTAACCAATGAAAATTTGATCTCACAAAATTTTACATGGAAATTGGTAACTAAGTATAAGGCCCTATAAAATAAATTTCTTGGTTCTCAGCCCCTCCCTCATCTCTTCCAAGAGTGCCTCATTGACCCTTTTATTGCTAAATCAAAAAAAAAAAACATCAAATCACCTCCCTCATCATTTTTTTTTTAGGTTTTGTACAATGTAAAAAGCTGGTTATGTATTGGGGGCAATAAAAAATAAAAAATGCACCCTCCCTCCCTCATATTTCTTGAGAAAAAACCTGAGAACCAAGGAATTAACATTGCATGGTCTAAATTGTATTATTTCAACAGCATGGAACCACAATAATGATTTCACTCACCAATCTGTATTGATGTTCCAACTGTGCTACAAGAACCATGTAGTCCTGAAAAAAAAGTCTTCTGTTAGTCCGTCTAAACAATCAAGTTTCATACTGAACACTAAATTTTTCAATGTGCAGGACATTTTTGCAACTCTAGCGAGCTACTTTAACTAGGGGTTATTAATTGCAGCAAACTTTTTATTTTGCTTTATATTTGTAGAGAATGTTTTTTCTTACACAAAATTTATCTACGCGAATTGATTTCAAACTGACAAATCAGGAATAAAAGATTATGTTAATAATAGTTTATTTATTTATAGTATTTGAACAAAACTTCTAAATCCAAAAAGTATTAAAAGAAGTTATTTATATAGAGGAAAATAAACCAAACATGATTTTATACACGTTTATTTTGATATTGGCGTTTGATGGTCGTGGCATATTAAAAGCAGCAGGGATCGCCAAGCGTAAAAGGGCGACCCCAAATCACAACAAGCAGCAGCAGCAGCAAGCAACATGAAAGCATAATATCACATGTACATATAATAAGCATAATAATGGCCGTTCCGGGTATACCGCGAACGGTAATTAACCTTACAATTAAAATGTACATGTATTTTAAATAAACTTTACAAGTTTATATGTATGTTTAGTATTTTAGAAACAATCGTGATTGAAAGCATATTTTTTTAAAAGTTCTGTCTGCTACAAAATTCGTGTACCTTTCGTTTTTTGGATCAAGGGCAAAGAGGGAGAATTTGAGATATCCTGATCCCGATCTAATTTATATTCGAGCTAACCCAACTCAAATAGCAGCAACAAAGTTTTCCTCATAAAATAAGTGCATCTATTCTTTAAATTAATAGATGCTATTATTACACATACATGAAGTTGAAAAATAAAAGCTTTTTACACTTTCCAATGGTACATTAAAGAATAAAGCCATACCTTGATAAGAGTTCTCATGGCTGCACTTAAAGCCTGGTTGACGAGTCCATACTCAAATGCTGATTTCTCTGAAAATATTAAAAGCAAGCAAGTTAAATATAACTACAGTGTAGAAAGGATCTTGTATTAATTAACACCTATTTCTCTACAGATGAAGGAATATTTTTATCTCTTAATGTGGCAAAAAATAAATTTATCAACATACCTTCAATAAACCTCACCACAGTAGAGTAGTTACAACACAAGGGAAGAATTCTTCTGACAAGGTCTTGTAGAGATGGATCTATGGAAAACAAAACATTCCAGCTTTCATATAAATTTGACATCTATTCCAGTTCCTACCCACATTTTGACATCTCTACCTTACAAATTTTTGAAATCTCTACCTACCCAAAAGTTAACATCTCTACCTCCCAAGATGTTGACATCTCTATCTACTTAGAGGTTAACATCTCTACCTCCCAAGATGTTGATATCTCTATCTACTTAGAGGTTAACATCTCTACCTCCCAAGATGTTGATATCTCTATCTACTTAGAGGTTAACATCTCTAACTCCCAAGGTGTTGATATCTCTATCTACCTAGAGGTTAACATCTCTACCTCCCAAGATGTTGATATCTCTATCTACTTAGAGGTTAACATCTCTAACTCCCAAGGTGTTGATATCTCTATCTACTTAGAAGTTAACACCTCTACCTCCCAAGATATTGACATCTCTATCTACTTAAAGGTTAACATCTCTACCTCCCAAGATGTCGATATCTCTATCTACTTAGAGGTTAACATCTCTACCTCCCAAGATGTTGACATCTCTATTTACTTAGAGGTTAACATCTCTAACTCCCAAGGTGTTGATATCTCTATCTACTTAGAGTTTAACATCTCTACCTCACAAGATGTTGACATCTCTATCTACTTAAAGGTTAACATCTCTACCTCCCAAGATGTCGATATCTCTATCTACTTAGAGGTTAACATCTCTACCTCCCAAGATGTTGACATCTCTATCTACTTAGAGGTTAACATATCTACCTCACGAGTTTTTGACAGCAGTACTTACCCAGATTTTGGTCCAACATGAATTCCTTTGGAGCATACCTCTCTGTCAGAGCTCGGGCCAGGATGTATTTACCCTCAATTCCCTGTGAAATACAATCTGCCTTCAGTTAAAAACCCTTACATTCTTTACCATTTTCACCAATTATCTTATTTCTTTTGTTTTTTGTTTTTTCATGAACTTATTTTTAAAATATACTTAATGCTCTCTATATAAGAACAATTCTGTTCCTAGAAGCAATTTCTAAAATTAGCATACTGTGTCTTATTCTAAATTTTTATATTCTTGAGGGAATATTCAATTTGACTCCTCTTCAGATTTAATTTTATACAGAATCTGATGCTAAAACCCTGGATCTGCCTATGTTATCTGATATTGTAGATGATGGACTTTTATACCTGCATACAGTTCAACATGTCATCCAGAATGGCGTGCTCCTGAGCTGGTACACTCATGCTGCTTAGAGGAATAATATTCTGTAAAATAAAAACAACCTCATTTAAAGTCAGCAAATTTCTAATTCTATTGTAATTATAATGACCTTCTATAAAAATATAACCTATAATTGGGTTGTATTTTGGCTGACTTTTTTCATAGCAATTGTTGGGTGTTTGGTTTAATACTTAATTTGACAACAGAGTGTTCTACTTGATCAATATCTAAGGCTAAAAACAGCTTGGTGTGACCACATCAACAAGGAATGCTTACTCCTCTAAGACACCTGATCTCACTTATAGAATGAAGAGAGGGCAGAGTTAATGACATGTCAATAGATTTGCTTTGTTGATATTTTTTATGCAATCATCTACACTTTTCTTCAATATTGAAGGAATTTAGTTTAAGCTGTTTCAACAACACATTTACAGGACAAATGTACAGTCATGTATTCCCAATGACACCATCACACAGAAATTTCATTTTGAGGATGTGCTTTTTTTTGATAAGATGAAATATGACGTATGTTGCTTACTTGATCAGAGGGTTCATCTACTCCCACAATGAAGTCCAGGGTCAGGGAAGGTCTCTTAAACAACCAGTCTGGCTGAGGAGGAATGTTTACTGCAAAAATTAGTTTGTTATGTTTGTTAAATTCTCGGATTTATAATGATAATAGAATAAGTTATTTTGTATGTCATATTGATTTTCATGTAAAAGAAAAAAATAAGATAAGATACAGAATGTAAAAAATTCACTTTTTTGCTTCCATATTTAATACCAGTTGTACAGTTTATTATTGTTTGCATTCAAGTGTAAAGTTGTACGTTACATCACAATCTTTTTCGTCAGATGCATCCAGCGTAAACAATTCACATGATTGGTCAACTCAATTTATCAACATTAACACGGAAATAGTCTGTTGCACGAGCAGCCAATCACGGATAAGAAGAAAGTTCCAGTCCTAAAGCTTGCGGTTAGGAGGTGTGTACAATTTACCTTGAGCGCAGCTGTCAACTAGATCGTGGCGTAACATGAAACTTTACACTCAACTGCAAACAATAACTTCAATAAACAGAGTATATTAATTTTACCATTGCGTTTGTTTGGTTTCTCCTGCAGGGCTTTCCTTAATATTTCTGACGATGTAGTTGCAGTCATCATTTTTGATTCTTTAAACAGCGTGTCCTTTAACTGTTAAAAAGGGAACATATACATGATATAGTTAAGTTAAATTTCAGAAATCAGTTAAATTTTTCAAACTTTAATAAGATTTGTTATAATTCTTAACTCTTGACCTATTTGTGTTTTTAAGAGAGTTCCTACCTCTGTGAAATCCTGCATGGTGATTTTTGCCCCCGGGGCGGGGAGCTGTGAAATGACCCTGCTATGTGAGGCCAAGGCCAAACCAGATTTATCAGCTTTGTCTTTGGCATTTTTAGCCATGTACTCTTTTGTCTGTAAATAATATACAAAGAACTATACACAATTGAAATGGAAAAAAAGCAAATTTTATCCTTTTCTGCTAGCTCTGGGTCATTATTCCTATTGTTCCACATAAAGAGAAAATAATTCTAATGTTGCTCTTGGTATTACAGTATTTTGAAAAGAAAGAATAGAGTCCAACATCTTCATAACGCTGTAATAAATCAAGAATCATACCTCTTCCTCCTCACACAGTTTGGAAAGGAGAAACACAAAGGGGTCCAGTTCTCTGTTACTATGGAAACAAAAAAAAAATAGGTAATCAGAGATTACAGAGCTCACCTCAACGAATGTTGTCTTTAAGTAAGGCAAAGTCACACAATTAACCAACAAAAGGTGTACATTCCAAAAATGAAAATATTTAAGCAATTTTGATCTGATACTTTGAAATAGACCTAAATAAAAAATTTAAACTAGTTCTTCTTCGTGAAAATGTAATTAAAATCCAGCATCTGAAGCAAATTTGAGAGTTTTCATCTCCTGATGCAACATTTGTGCAAGTTTGGTTTATACAATGTTATATAAGCCTCTTAGTTTTTTGGTAATTGACCTGCACCCAAAAATTTTACCTGGTCTATTATCTATAAATTAATTTATCCATGCAAGTTTGGTCAACATAGGGCTTATAGTTTCTTGGAAATGAAACCTGCACCAAAAACTTTAACCTATTCACTCAACCAGAAAATGTAGGTCAGATTCAGCATCTGAAGCAAGCCTGGTAGTATGCATCCTTAGATGTATCATCCATACAAGTTTGGTCAACATAGGGCTTATAGTTTCTTAGAAATGAAACCTGCACCAAAAAATTCAACCTGTTCACTAAACCGTAAAATGTAGGTCAGATTCAGCATCCAAAGCAAGACTGGTAGTGTGCATCCTTAGATGTTTCATCCATGCAAGTTTGGTCAACATAGGGCTTATAGTTTCTTAGAAATGAAACCTGCACCAAAAAATTCAACCTGTTCACTAAACTGTAAAATGTAGGTCAGAATCAGCATCCAAAGCAAGCCTGGTAGTGTGCATCTTTAGATGTATCATCCATGCAAGTTTGGTCAACATAGGGCTTATAGTTACTTGGAAATGAGAACTACATCAAAAACTGCACCAAAAATGTTAACCTGCTTCAAAAACATTAACCTGGCCAGTCCTTTGCTGAAATTGCAGCATCTGAAACACACTAGAAACATCTTCCATGCATGTCCAATCAATATAGGACATAGAAGTACTTAAAAACAAAACTGCTCCAAAAAACTTAACCTTAACCTAGGACGCCGACACCGACACGGACGCCAACGCCGATGCCGAGGGTATTATATAAGCTTCCCCAATGTTGAGGTGAGCTAATAATAAATCTGACAGTGATGTTAAAAAATGCATTGTCAGTGATTGAATTGGTAGCAAATTGCCAAGCAAAATTAACCAAACATCATAATAACAAGTCCTTGCTACTACTGTAACTAAGACACCTAGCTCTTCCTCCTAACACAGTATACATGTATCTTAGTATAGTGTACTTATAGCAACTGAACCAAAACTGTAAGGGTGTTGTTTTAGAGAAAATTCTTAAGAAGTTTCTATATATTTAGTAACCATGGTAAAACTGTTTGTTGAAATCAAAAAGAGATATAAAGATTTGGTCAACTTGTGTTGTAATTCTCACGTTGAATTGGATAAAAACTTTAGGAAGAGTATAGGGTTTTGGAAATTGTTTACAGACAGACAGACAGCTAAACCATGTAGACAGACAAAGGAAACCTAATTTATGAATAATCACTTCATGTTTCTGACCAGTAAAGCTACAAAATCATGTTTAAGTCTTACTTTTTAGACTTGAGTTCATCATACTTGGCTGGGAACTCAATAGTTTGTTGACTTACTTTTTAGACTTGAGTTCATCATACTTGGCTAGGAACTCAATAGGAGTTTTTGTTGACTCAGCTATCTTTCTCTTAGCTTGATGAGCGGACACCTACAATTAACAAAACACACCATAATTTCTTGGGATTAAAGTAATATACGCTATAACGTGCGCCATTTTAAAATACAGCTGGAAATTTATATATTTTTTTTACCAATAAAAATTACGAATATGCTGTAAATTAAATAAAATTCGTTATAAAGTTATCAAATTATAATTATTTATTATCCTGCAAGGAGAATAATGTCTATTTTTAAGTAAATCCACCACGTGACGCCGTCGCTACTTTTAGATTGATAAACAAACACGGCGTCAAGAAAACGAGGTAAGCCCTTTGAGATACAACTCACTTGTGACATGGGTGGCGTGTTACTATTAATATAACTTATCTTTAAATGTAATCAGTATCAACCTTCTATACTCTGTTATGACGCATATTAACCTTTTATTAATAATCGTTGTCAAAATGCAACGTGCCTCGTTGTCTATAATTTCCCGTGGACATACGTGTCTATATTTAGACCTACTGTTTACGCACTTCCTTTATCAATATTCACGATAAGACTGAATTCTTGATTGCAGATATTGCTTTATTGTTCTGTTCTTACAACGAGTTTTATAGTTAAATTTTGTGGAAATATTATTTTTTCATTACACTTTATGTGTTTCAAATCATTAAATCATTTTGTTTCACATACAAATTGGCATCCATACGGCGTATATTACTTTAAGCATTGATTGATGAAAATCACGAATACCTGTATTCCAAGTATCACTTATTGATACTCCCAAAACAAAAGTTTTTTGTGTTATAGAATTATACATTTCATGGATGTCTCTCTGAACTTTGTGACCTTGACCTTGTCCTAATGACCTTTGCTTGAGGTCATGTCATAATATCCTTTGATCATAATTAATGCACCTAGGACAATAATATGTACGATCTTTAAAGCTACTTCATGATTAAACTTTATTATGAAAAATATTTTTTTCACTCATATTCTATGACCTTGACCCTGTGCAAATGACAAGTGTAGGTTTGTTACATACCCTCAGGTCTGAAGGATCATTTGTGTCAAGTACAATTTTCTGAATTTATAAACATTAAAGGAATGACTAAGGCAAGATCTTTTCAATTTCTAAAATATGTTACCTCAATCTTGTTAAAATAACTTTAAGTAGGGTTAGGACATACTTTTCAGTCAAATACAACCTTTGCCTCAGCTAGAAGCTTTAACTGAATTTTAATTTAAATTTTAAAACTGTGGCTATTACAAAACATCAATAACTCAATACTTAAATACCCTGTGACCTTTTCCAAATTGAACTTATTATTTTTGGTAGTTAAAAAGATAATGTCTAGACAATAAATGCCTACATACAGCTAGTCAGAAAGATACATATAAACAATCCAATAAACCCCCCAAGCTTCATTTGCGAGAATAAAATAACCATCTCATTACTTTGATTCCCAAACAATAAATTTACTCTACACTGGCTGATAATGCAGATATAGACATCTCAGGTATTTAAATCACATGACCTGGTAGCAGGTAAATATTTGGAGGGAAGACAAGGAAGTAAATTGTGTACAGGATTATCGGGAGGCCATGTTGGATTTAGAGGTGAGAAGAGATCATATTTAGTAAATTTAATGTTACAAGATATTACCCTAGCTGTTGTCATTAATGACCTCAGGTGCAGTTAAACACATCAATTAAAATACATGCAAGAGTCACATTATAATATGCTATATATTATACATTTATTGACTGAGTTCGAGGGCAACATGCGTTTTGTCGGACCCAAGAACCAAACTGTCTGCCTGAAGCCGTTAGGCAGAAGGCAGACAGTTTGGTTCGAGGGTCTGACAAAACGCATTTTGCCCGAGAACTCTGTCAATAAATGTTTTGTTATACCTTTCATTTTATTTTATATTTTTTGACATACATGTATTTTGTACTATATTCCGTAATGTAACATCAGGTCTTTCACTGTTTAACACCAACGAATGAAAATGAGATTAAGCTCCGCCCATTCTGTGACGTAAGCGGTCCAACATCTCTCCGAGCAGTCCAACATCTCACTCAGCGGTCCAACATCGATTTTTTTATGCCCGCTCAATAAAACATTAAAAATGTTAGACTTTTTTTCGTATAGATTTGTATAGGAACAATTTTTTAAAGGTATAACAAATATTTATATTATACTGTACAGTAATGATTTTTTGGGTAGCCATGATGGATTTAGAGGTGAGACAATTATATTTAAGATTTAACATATTGTTACATACAAAATACTCTAGCCGTTGTTATTCATAACATTAATTTAAACACAAAGAAAGTGGAACCTCTAATGACACATATGATATAAATTACAAAGAATTGCAAACATCATGTTCTTCCTCATAAATAAACAAGGTGTACAGAGCATTTCTTTTTTTACTGTCAACACTAATCAATATTTCCCTACTGTCATTTCCAAACTGCTTAGCGGTCTAAGAATTTCACCAAAAAAAAATAGAAATTTTATTGTTTTTTCATTACAGGATCTGCTGGTTTGAACCAAACCCCAGTGATGGACCCCCGTTACAGTGCCCAAGACATCCTCCTTTGTGACCTGTGTCAAACCGCTGGATTACAGAGTCATTGTGAAATTTGTCAGATTAACCTGTGTAAGGCCTGTGTAGGGGAACATCTCTCTGATTCATCTAAAAGACACAAAGTTGTACCATACAAACACAGAAAATCTACTCCTAATGTTTACTACCCAAAATGTCCAAACCACACCCAGAAACATTGTGAACTTTACTGTGAGAAATGTGACATTCCTGTCTGTTCTACCTGCATCTCCTCTGGGAAACATAAAGGGCACGATTTATCTGATGCTCTGCAGAAAATAAGTTCAAAAACAAAATTTTTAGAAAATGACTTGGAAGATCTAGAGAAAAGAATCTATCCAACATTTGAGGAAATTACTTCAGATTTAAGATCTGAAAAAGTCAACTCGGAAAAACATTATGAGAAACTGACAACAGCTGTCACCAAACATGGAGAAAACTGGCACAGAGAAATTAACATCATTGTCAACAAACAGAAATCTGAAATTGATGAGATGAAATCTAAACACCTGGCTGTTCTAAATAAACAGGAAAAAGAAATCAAACAGATTACTTCTGATGTAAGAGAATGCATTCTTGATCTGAAGAAAATGTTGGACTCCAATGATGTCTCCCTAACCTCTGCATACAAATCCAGGAATACTGAATTCAGAAATTTACCTCCTAAAGTCAATGTTTCACTACCAACTTTTTCTCCACATCAGATTAACACAGAACAACTCCATCAAATGTTTGGTTCTCTGTCAGCATTCTCCATTACAACAGAAGAACATGGCTACACAATGAAGACACCAGAAGCTGTATCCTGTCCTCCAGTCAAACCACTGCTTGATGAACCAGAGCTCATCACCACCATAGACACTGACTTTATACCACTACACAGTGTTACCTGTGTCAGTGATGAAGAAATCTGGACACGTGGAAATGACAAAATCATGAAACTCTACAACCTCCAGGGCAATCTACTGAAGTCAATCCAAACCGAGTTTGGGAACATACCACGTGACATAGCAGTGACAAGGAGTGGAGATCTAGTTTATACTGACCATGATACAAGAACTGTAAACATAGTGAAGAATGACCAGAAACAGGAAGTGATCAGTCTATGGAGGTGGAGACCTTACTATATCTGTAGTACCTCCTCTGGTGACCTCCTGGTTACCATGGTCAGTGATGATGGTGAACAATCAAAAGTTGTCCGTTACTCTGGCTCCGAAAAGAAACAAACCATCCAGTTTGATAGTGAAGGTAAACCTTTATATTTATCTGGTGACCCTAAATACATCAGTGAGAACAGGAACCTGGATATCTGTGTAGCTGACAGTGGAGCCCGTGCTGTAGTGGTGGTTAATCAGGCAGGAAAACTCCGATTTAGATACACTGGTCATCCCTCTACTAACAACGGATTATTTAATCCATACGGCATCACAACAGACAGCCAGAGTCAGATCCTGACATCAGACTTGTACTGTATCCACATCCTAGATCAGGACGGACAGTTCCTCCGTTACATTGATAACTGTGATCTACAGTATCCATGGGGTATATGTGTAGACACCAGAGACAACCTTTTTGTGGCTGAGTATCTCAGTGGTAAAGTGAAGAAAATCAAATACATGTAAACAATGTGTAAACATTAATTGTTTGTATCCGAGATAATTTCTGTGACAGAGCGAAATAAGATTGTGAATATTAATTCAAGTATTGTGAATTGCATTAAAATGTTAAAAAAAAATTGTTACAAAGGAGCTAAAACTTAATTATGGTTATGTTAACAGAAATCAGACCTGTATGATATGAAATCTGATGACGAAAAAAACTCTTTTCATATCTCAACATATTCAAATAAAACAGTGAAATTTTATATGCATGTAAATGTATTAAATTCATGAGTAAAACAAAAATTAAACCACAGATCTCCATTTTACTGTGTGGTAATATTCTAAACAAAATAGGGAGGAGTGTTTTATTAAAAACATTAATAGATGTAGGATGCTGTGTTCTATTTAAAACTCTGTATAATTATTTACATTTCAAATGCCTTTGTCTGAGATAAAATTAAAAATTGTTAAAAAAGTCAAACGTGGGGTGGGACAAATTGAGTTTGAAACAAGGCTATTAGCTCGTGAATTTGCAGAATCTAAATATAAAGAAGAACTGTCTGACTTTTTTTGGAATCATGACAATGATCACTCTATTGGCAAATATAAGTAATAAACAACGATTAGGCCATAATAAATAAATTGCTAGATTCTCATCCAATTTTTTTTTAAATCGAGGTGGGCGGCTTTTATTTTATATTTTTTCAATTTTGCAGATTTCTTATTGACCTGGTCAATCGGTGTAATTTATCTACAATACCCGAAAAAAAGTCATAGTAAAGGTTCAATTATCTCTTACTTCACATCATCACCAATCTTTTTCAACCAATGACCCTTGTTTAAAATATATACGCATGTATTACAGCAATTACTTTCTTTTCAGCTGTCAAAATAATGTCGACTTTACATCCATGTATATATGTAAAACATGAAAGTAGAATGGTAGATGAATACAAATCCCAATCAGAATTAAGACAAAGAAAAAATGAAAAAAAAAATCGAGGCAGGGGTATAAAATCAGGGCAGGCGGAGATGAGAATCTAGGAATATTTTTATTATGGCTTTATGTCATTATAAATAGAAATAGCTCTGCTGGCATATTTTCCATGATGATGGGCCAGCACGCATCATGGAATATGCAATTGCTATTCATTATGCCCTGTTCACTGAAAAACATTGTTTATTTCTTAAATTATACCTGCCTTGTGATGTAGGGAGTCGTGTTCTATTTATAACACTATACCTGAGTAATGATGTAAGGAGTCGTGTTCTATTTATAACACTATATCTGAGTGGTGATGTAAGGAGTCGTGTTCTATTTATAACACTATACCTGAGTGGTGATGTAGGGAGTCGTGTTCTATTTATAACACTATACCTGAGTGGTGATGTAGGGAGTCATGTTCTATTTATAACACTATACCTGAGTGGTGATGTAGGGAGTCGTGTTCTATTTATAACACTATACCTGAGTGGTGATGTAGGGAGTCGTGTTCTATTTATAACACTATACCTGAGTGGTGATGTAGGGTGTTGTGTTCCATTTATTACATTATACCTGAGTGGTGATGTAGGGTGTTGTGTTCTATTTATAACACTATACCTGTGTGGTGATGTAGGGAGTCGTGTTCTATTTATAACAATATACCTGAGTGGTGATGTAGGGAGTCGTGTTCTATTTATAACACTATACCTGAGTGGTGATGTAGGGAGTCGTGTTCTATTTATAACACTATACCTGAGTGGTGATGTAGGGTGTCGTGTTTTGTTTATAACACTATACCTGTCTGGTGATGTAGGGAGTCGTGTTCTATTTATAACACTATACCTGAGTAATGATGTAAGGAGTCGTGTTCTATTTATAACACTATACGTGAGTGGTGATGTAAGTTGCTGTGTTCTATTTATAACACTATACCTGAGTTGTGATGTAGGGTGTTGTGTTCCATTTATTACACTATACCTGAGTGGTGATG